>NW_021941647.1:0-140186 GCF_902148855.1 Sphaeramia orbicularis
TCTGAGCAGACGACACAGAGGTTAACGTGTCGCATCGCTCTGACGACAGGTACTGTAAGTCAGTAGTATCCTGTAATGGAAACGGTCTCCAGGAACAGGACCTGTACCAGAGTTGAGCAAGTCGAGTCGAGCCGGTCCCACGTAGTGGAACATGACATTACTGAACTAGAGTTAGAAAAAACAGGTCATGAGTGATACCCTTTAGGCCAGGATCTGCTAAGATCCCAATTTGCATGTACTAATTTACGTGTGCAATCTAGAATTTTACGTGTGGGGTTGACTCCAAAAATGTTCACACAAGGGTTTTATCATTTCTTTGTGTGCAAGTCCACGTCCAAACCATTTGCTCCTCCTTTTCAGACGTGGTAAAATATAGACACAGTTTCTCTCACCAAAATTGCTTTCAGGTTAGATAAACCACTTTGGCGTGTGTTAAATTAATTCTACCGTACTTTCCACACTATAAGCTGCACCGGACTATAAGCCCCACCCACCCCATCTCCAACGTCGCACCATCGCTTCATTGATGCCGAGCTTACGTGCAGCTGCTCTATTTCTTCTTCTGTCAGCCGGATCGATTGTTAGACAAGAAAACATAACTTAGCTGCATCATTTCAGAGCCGTGGGTTCACAGTGTGTGGAAAAAAGTAGCAGCTTATAGAGCGGAAATTATGGTATTCACATTTTCTCCTCGCAGCACACGCACAACTGTGTGTAAACGCCCCATATTACATATTCATTGTGGTAAATGTACTAACTGGATGCAGACGCACTATTTTGTACCTTTGACAGACACAACCCTTAGTGTCACTGTTAGTAAATCAGTTTGTACATTTTTTTGCGTGTGCAGTGAGTTTGCACATGTTTTAATACACTCAAACCTTTAGTAGGTCCGGCCCTATATGCGTGTGTTTTCTGTACTGTTTGCTTACCCACTGTTCACACTGATCTGTGACAGTTGTGTGTGTATTCAGTGTAGCTACTGACAACACAAACTGTACAGAAACATGGACCTGATCTGTGGTTTTACTGAGGCCTTTTTCTTTTTTTTTGCTAACAGAGCTCCAGTGTCTGCGGAGACTTAATTCACTGGATAAATACATGGATAAATGACAATGTTAGGTTTTCAGAGCGTTTAGACATTTAAGTAACAGCAGAAAAGTGCATTTGGTAAGCTGTCAGTCATCATTTGTCGGTGGAGTTACCTGTACTTGGGGTGTGTGATGGCGTAGATGATGGGGTTGTGGATGGCTGAAGCCTTTGCGATGATGGCGGGCACAGAGTTCATGTAGGGAGTTAACATGTCGGCGTATCTGCAGCAGGACAAGTAGTTGGATTAGTGACTTTAAACCAAGAAAAATGAAAGAATGAGACAGGAGAAGCTTTTGCCACCGATAACTATATGTACAAAACATGATTTAACACATGAATGACCGAATAAAGTCAACGGGAAAAAGTTCCATTCAGCTGAAATAGTCCTCATAAATACCTGAAAGCTCATCTGTGACGCTTGAAACCTTCTCAAGTATCCCTAGACTGACTGACTTCCAGGGCTCTAAACTGTCTGAAATTATTTTTTGAACTGTTCAATATGCACTTAACCTCTTAACGCCAGCTGTTGCAGATTTGCATCAAACCGTTTCCACTACAGAGTCAGCTGATAGTGCATGTATTCACCCAGCACTGGTTCAGGCATGTTGGATACATGCCTAGTCAGGACACTGAAAAGAATTTTGTGGCATCAATAAAACCATCTCCATCTCCTGGGAGGGAAAAAAATCTGTTGTATTACTTTTTCATTATTATTGATCAGTATTGGCTGTTGTGGTAAATGTGCGTCATACTCAGATTTCTGTTGGTTTCATGCGCTCTAATCAAATAAATGATCTCCACTTAATTTAGCATTTGTTTGAAAGCAAAAACACAAATCAGTTATTTTCTAATACACTTGTATATAAATTCAGCCTGTAAGGGGTCAACACGCTTCCTAGAATTTCCACGAGTTGAAGTTAGGACTTGTTAAGAACTAACTTTCTACAGGAACTAGTGATGATTTGGGGAAAACTACTTGATAATTCCTGAGCCCTGTTTCCTTGACCTACTGGAACTTCTTTAAACCCTCACAGCAGCACCAGCAGAAGTCCCAAAACTGCCTGGAATCTTGGTGAAATTTTCCACATTACTATATGTTTGTGTGTGTCTTTCAGGGTTTTAGATGCAGATTTCATTTTTGTCATTTATTTCACTCCAGAACGAAATTACGTTGTATTGGGGACCCGATACAAACAGGTAGATAAAACACTGTAAAGACAGTAAACGGGTTAAAAATAATCAGTAGACTCCTCCATTTGTTCACGACATTCCTTAATTCAATTCAAGATTTTACATAGATTGCACTTCTCTAAAATTAAACTTGCACAAATATTCCCTGACATAAATCCTATCTGCGACAGATTCAAGCAGGCCCCAGCAACAATAGACCACATGCTATGGTCCTGCTCCAAACTGACCCCCTTCTGGAACTCTGTTTTTGATTCCATTTCCAAGGCTTATGGGTGCCATATTCAGCCATCTCCCCTTACTGCTGTTTTTGGTCTTATTTCATGCACAGATGACTCAGTTCCTTCAGCTAACTGACAAAAAGTTGTGGCCTTTGCATCTTTACTAGCTAGGCGTACCATTCTCTTCAAATGGAAGGACTCATCACCTCCAACACACCATCAATGGATTAGAGACATCATGCTTAATATAAAGTTAGAAAAAATTAGGTGCACCCGAAATAACTATCAATAAATTTTTACAAAATATGGGAGCCTCTTTTACACTGCATGAACATGTTGCCTGGCCTGGAACTTTAAAAACATTTTAGGTGTTTATATTGTTATTGACCTGTTTTTTGTTTGATTATTTATTTATTTATTCATTTATTTACTTTCCTCCTTTAACGGTACCAGAATGCACTGTCTTGACTTTCTTTATACGTGTCTTGTTTGTATTGCTTTTTTTTTTTTTTTCCCTTGGGTTCTGTTTGTTTATCATGTCCAGTGTCAGTCTTTGTATTATGAATACATTGCCTGAAATTATAAATGTTATACATGTGAAATGAAAAGTTCTATAAACATTGAAAAGTTCTATAAATAAAGTTTAAAAATTAATAAATAATCAGTTGAAAAAATATATAAATATACATAAATCAAGTAACAAACAAAACAAAAATCTGTAAGAAAAAACTGTCCCTTGTTCAATAGTGCATTTTATGTTGCTGTGTATTGCGCTCGGTGTGGTACAAATATGGCCCAGTCCGGCTGAGAGTCAAAGTTGTGCAGTTTTACCCGGCGAAAGCGGTGAGGGCGACGGCGGAATACGGTGACCAGGAGATGACGTAGAGCAGGATGACAATCAGAGCGATCTTGGCCATCTTCCACTCATTCTGGAGCCGGTGGAAGCTTTTCACCGAGTCCCGGCTGGTGCCATATCCATGAGCGCTGCCGTTGATCTTCCCCACGGCCCTGACACAAACACAAAACCTGAACGACTGCACATCACTGTTCCATGGGTTTGCAGGGTGCTCGCTCTTTAGCCAAATAAAAATTCCAGACTTTTTCAAAACTGCTACTTTTTCCCCAAGACCTTGACTTTGTGTACTTTTATACCTGCGTGCCAACTTTTTTGGTTGAGGTTGTACCTGTCGTGTGTAGTAGAAAAGTTCATTTTAATAAATGCACAAATAAATAAATGCATAATTCACAGTATGTTATGTTTTACTGACAGAAACGTCTTCAAAACATATGAAAATCACCAAATTACATGGATATCACACAAAGTTCCACTAGAATCTTTACTGACTGGTTAGTGAAATCATATCAAGTTTTTTCATGTTTTTCTCATGTATTTCTTATTTTACAAGATTATGTGCCTTTGAACATGACTTTTTTCCATACTTTATTAACCCATAAAGACCCAGTACTACTTTTGTGGCAGTTCCCAATTAAATTTTTCTACATATTTACTTTTTAAAGTGATTTATCACCATTGTTTTTAATAATATCCTTTGTATTTTGCATTTTTTCAATGGAAATCATGTATTTTCCTACATTAAATTTACTGACCATGTGGATGTTCTTAAAGGCTCAGATGAATGTGGAGGGTTATTATATCAGAAACAGAAAACTGAAGAAAAAGTGATTTTTGGGGGTAAGATATATCATTAACTGAATGTAAAAACAAGTGTGTCCATCCACTGTCATTGATCCAACTCCATGGGTTTTACTGGTGACTCAGTGTTGTAGAAGATGACGGTGTTTCCACGGTAACTTCAGAGCCTCTGAACGTCCAAATGGGTCATGTCTGATGACCATGAAAACATGACAAACTGCATTTTATCACAATTATTTCAAAGTATTGATAGGATTAGTGGTTCAGAAGTTTTCAACATTTTAGATCAGTAGACGACTGTAGTTGCCAGTGGCTCTTTGGGACTTTATGGGTTAAGACTTTCACACAAAATTCCAGACTTTTCAAGGTCTGGAAAACAGCATTTTAAAATTCCGTGCTTTTGAAGACTTTCAAGACCTGCACAGACACCTTGGTTTATGTCTGTTGTCTGTCCCAGAGTCAGAAGCAGACATGGAGAAGCTGCGTTCAGCTTCTATGCTCCTCATGTCTGGAACAAACTCCCAGAAAACCTCAGATCAGCTGAAACACTCAGGTTTTTTAAATCCAGGCTCCAGACCCACCTGTTCTCAGCTGCATTTGAATAGTTTGTATTCATCAGTTCAGATCTGTGCTGTTCCTATTAAGCTAAAAGTTTTTATCTGTTTTATCTATTTATCTGATTTTTTTTGTTGTTTGTTTTTCTCATGCCTATACCTTTTATTGCTTCTGCTGTAATGCTTTTAATGTTTTATGTAAAGCACTTTGAATGGTCTTGTACGAAAATGAAGTGTAGAACAAACATAAAAAGCCAGTGTATCTGTGTCAGAGGGTCCATCTGTGGAATAATCTGGAGCAAAACTGAAGAATGTCGTCTTCACTTTGTGCATTTAAAAGGACGTATAAATCCACTATTATAACAAAATACACAACATTATAGAAGTACGCATAAAATAAGATATTATTGTAGTTAATTGGTTATCATGATAAGAAGATACTATCATATTTATTGATTATTGTATTTGGAGTAAATATTTAAAGTGCATATAAATATTATAGTTTATATTAAAAAACGGTTGATTACGTTAATCTGATTGTGTGTGAGGTGACTAAAAAGTGTATATGAAGTGTTTGTATGGATGTTTTGTGTACTGTAACAATATACAGCGGAAAAATGTGTGTTAACAAAGCAAAGGAAGTGAATCTAGTTTGATTATTAGTTGTAAAAAGGGGGTGGAGTCAATAAGTTATACTTTTGCCCACTCCTTTTCGAGCGCAGAAAAATTGTATTGATTATTTTTGGACCATGTTGTATGATTCTTTATCTGATGCTTCTATGAGCTCGAAATAAAACTACTACTACTACTACTACATGAAATGTGCTATAGAACTAAACCTGCCGTGCCTTCTCCATCCCCCTGGCCTTCCCCTCAGTATGGTCTCCATCTGTTTAGTGACACTGATACCTAGACTGAATTGTTTTCTTGCAGTTCGAACATGGTCAAGATAAATGTGCAATACAGAGCAAAAGTCCTACTGAGGCTCTGCGGACGTGCACAGACAAACACAGACTGACTGGTTGGTGGTGCGGATGGCTCTGAAGATGAAGACGTAGCAGTAGATGATGATGAAGAGCGGCAGGAAGAAGACGAAGATGAAGAGCAGCATGGTGTAGGCTCGCACCGATGGCGTGAAGGTCATGTAGTCCCATGTACAGGACGTCAGCAGACCCTCAGGGACGTACGCACCTGGTACACACACAGACACAAAGCCTTTCAATACTGCACTCACATCATTTCACCTCAAACTGCTGTGCTTCTGCCGCCTCCTCTCAGGCTGCACAGATCACAGGCTCAGAAGTTGAAACTGAAGCAGACTGTACATTAAGACAACATGTGTGTAGGGCAGTGTTTTTCAACCCTGGGGTCACCTGGTTTTCAAATGGGGTCGCCTGAAATTTCTAGTAGTTCATATAAAAAAAAAAAACAAATAAACAAACATACAATAAAAAATATATGTTGAGTTGACAGAGGCAATCCCAATCCATAACAGACCTGACAAACTGAGTGTGAAACTGCAGCACTGTGCTTCTGTTTCTGTGTCACATGTTCACTGTGGTCAGTTTCAGATGCTGCAGCTCTTTCATAATTCATCGTTTCAGTTCTTGTTTGTTCAGTATTAATTGTCCTCCTTGGAAATCACAGCTGGACTGACTGGACAGATCCTGACCAAGGAAAATCAAATTCTCTCTTTGTGCAGTAATCTACACCTGGATTTACTGCCTCTGCCCACAATAATAGACATTATATAGACCAGGGCTGTCACACTCATTTTAGTTCAGTTCCACTTTCAGCTAAATTAGATCTGAGTGGGCCAGACCATTAAAATAATAACATAATAATATATAAATAATGTCAACTCCAAACTTTTCTCTATGTTTTAGAGTGAAAAAGTACATTACATTATGAAAAGGTTTACATCTACAAACTATCCTTTCAAAGGACGTGAATAATATGAACAAACTGAAAAAAAAAAAAAAAGTGTAATTTGAACAATATTCTGCCTCAGTTTAACATTTACACATGTACATTGTAACTTACAGATCACAGTGGATCTACAAACACACAAAACATTTAATAACAGACAGAATCTTGTTAAAATTGTACTTACTTCTCTTACGACATTTCAGGTTGTTCATATTTGTTCAGGTTATTCACATTTTTTGCAAAATTATACTTTGTTTTAGTGTAAATACATGAAAGTATTTACATTTACAAAGAGAAAAATTTGGAATCGTCATTATTTATATGTTATTCTGATAGTATTTGACTGGTCCTGCCCACTGGAGATTGAATTGGTCTGAATGTGGAACCTGAACTAAAAGGATTGTTCAGATCTTAATGTAATTTTTGCATTTCACAAATTCATCCAAAGGCCGGACTGGACACTGGGCTGCAAGTTTGACACCTGTGATATAGACTAAATGTCCTCTAAAATTAATGTTTGTTTGCAACATAGTATAGCAAACTATTACATGATCAAAAACAAATAAATTTTAGCAAGAAATAAGTCTCCGTTTTGAATGTCTGGGGTCGCCAGAAGTTTGTGATGTTAAAATGGGGTCATGAGCCAAAAAAGGTTGGAACCACTGGTGTAGGGGGTGATGGAGTCCAGGTGACACAAGAAACTGAAGAAAGTAGTTTATGAGACAGAAACACACAGACATGTACACACTGATGGAAAATAGGACCTATATGTATCAAAAGGTCACCATATTTTCACTGTCTGGGTCACAGTAATAACTGATTAAGAACCAGGGGTGGAAGAAAATATCAGTTCTGCAATATATCGCAATATTTCATTTCATGACACTGTATCAATATTTGAGGTATTTATTCAAATGCAGTCATGGCGGAGGTTCATTTTGTTTGAATGTCAACCCCCTCCCAGAAAAGTAACTGTCCACAAATCCACTATAACAACACTATATACTGACTTTGAGTTCTCAATAGGGATGTAACGAGTACCGGTATAACGATAAACAGCAGTAAAATTGCCAACAGTTAGTATTACCATTTAAATTCTAATTATCATGATAACCATGTTTGATTACCGCACTTTTCCAGAGAAAACACCGATGTAAAGATCTGCTTTTATGTCAAATATTTGAGCATAGTTTTAATTTATTACAATTTTAATTGTATATACCTGATATTTGGAACCAATATTCACTATTAACCCTTCCATGCACAGTGGTCACTCCAGTGAACAGCTATTCTACAGCTGTTCTCTTGTATATTCATGGATTTTGTTGTTTTACTTGCATATCAACCAACACAGAGGACGCTTATGCAACACCCCATACATTACAATTCATACCATTACTGTTCCTGCTCTTGCTGAACCTGATCTGCAGTAACATATTTGAGTCTAATCAATCGCTAATTGTTATTAGACTGTAATTTAAATGTCTTTTAAAACAAAAAGTTTTCTTTGTTGCATATTATCTGAGTGAGTAATAACTAGTATTACAGTATGTTAAAATGTGAGGAAACATCAGATTCACACCATTAAACATGATTTTATTTCATAATTTTCACACAGTATGTCAGTAAATACATGTTGTTTTTGCTTCAAAATTAAATGCATGGTGTTTCATAAAAAATTTCAATCACATTGTTTTTTTCCTGCCTAAAGAGGAATAAAAGCATTCAGGAAAAAAATCTTGATGTTGGTAATCATAATTCATGCATGAAAGGGTTAAAGTCTTATTTATGCAATACATTATTTACATTTTTCAAATCGGATTTACATTTTTTTGTGTTTTCTGGCCTTTAATGTTGATTAAAGTTGGTTGAATGTTGATTTTATGTAGGTTAAAGTGAAAAAATAATAGGCAGTTGATAATAATGAAGTTGTGCAGAAAAAAAAAACAGATCCCAAACATGGGTATAGTAAACATTTGTTTATATAGTATATAAAGGCAAAATGAAAAGGACTGAAAAACAGACAAAATAGACTCAGACCACTAAGGGTTAATATCTGAATGTTTCTGCCAAGAGAAAGTGCATTAGGCCAATTATTTTATTTGGGGTTTTTTTTGTTGTTGTTTTTTTAAGTTCAACTTAGTTAAATTATTTCAGGTTCTGTATCAGTACTTTTTGAACATTTTGAGCACAATTTCAACAACACCATGATAATAATGATAACTGTGATAATTTTGGTCACAATAAACGTGATATGACATTTTCATCTGGTTCCATCTGTAGTTCTCAGCAGTACACAGTCTTTGCTTCAGTGTTTGGGCAACTTTTATCTTTTTATCTCTCCAGAACTCCTGGCAGTGGAGTTGGTTCTTCATAACGTGTCTTTGTAAAACCTGCTCTTGAACCTGTGAAGTCCTGAATAGCCTGAACCTGAAAAAATATTGACTTGTCTGTCCTCAACAGGACAATTTGTTCTTTACAGTAGAAAAACACCAGATCACAGACACATACATTATACCGCTGTTAAAAATAACTATCCCTGATACGACGCATGTACTGAAACCTTTTCCACATGGAGTCAAAGACATTCCACCACAGGAGGAATTATGGGAGGTCTGCTGGTCCTCCAACTCCTAATCTACATTAAATACATCAAGACTACAGAGTCTGCAGAGGAATGAAAACCAGGTGATAGAAAGAAGAAAAACACACTCCACTGAGAGTGTGTGTGTGTGTGTGTGTGTGTGTGTGTGTGTGTGTGTGTGTGTGTGTGTGTGTGTGTGTGTGTGTGTGTGTGTGTGTGTGGTGTGTGTGAGCCACGCTGGCTGAACTGGAACTGAACTGAGAACAGAACGGACTGCAGTGGAAATGAACAATACATCTAATAAGATACAAACTGAGGATTCCAGCGGCTCCAGCCAGTGGACCGCTGAGATGGAGTCAGTATCAGCAGCTCTTTCACACGTTTACAGGCTAGTTTTGGTATGTTCTGTAAGTTTATGGCATTTTTCTGTCTTTTTTGCGTGACTGAAGTTTGAGGTCATTTTTAATCCTTTTATTGTTCTTTCAAGATATTTTTGCAGACATTCTGTTCAGTTTGGTTTGGACTCTTGTGGCCTTCCATTTCTTTTTCTTCTTCTACCCTGTGGTCTGAGTAAGGGTGGGCAACATGGACAAGAAAGTTCTCATATTTAACATTTTCACATCATTTGATACTGATAATTATCAAAATATATTTCAAATCCTTCTTTCTTTGCAGGTTAACTGTCAACGACCGCCAGCAACCAGATCCATCTACTGATGTAAACTGTTTCACACCCGTTGACCCCCTAATCCTATACCAGCGGTGGGCCGTCAGGACCAGGGAGGCCTTCTCTGCTGGTCTAAACACTATTAGAAACACTGACCTACATTTGTAACCTAAATTCTAATAATTCAGTGGTTTCCAACCTTTTTGGGCTCATGACCCCATTTTAACATCACAAATTTCTGGCGACCTCAGACATTCAAAACGGAGACATTTTTTGGACTAAAATTAATTTGTTTTTGATCATGTAATAGTTTGCTATACTTTGTTGCCAATAAACATTAATTTTAGACAACATTTAGGCTATATAATATAAATTTTTATTAGTTTTAATTTTTTATGAATTACTAGAAATTTCGGGTGACCCCATTTGAATTCCAGGTGACCCCACATGGGGTCCTGACCCCAAGGTTGAAAAACACTGTAATAATTGTTCCATGTAATTGTACTAACTTATTCCCAGTAGACTATTCTCTTCATTTCTTAGCGTTTCTCTTGGCTTCACAGCTTCCAGTACGTTTACGTGGATGGAGGATATTTTGTCCAATCAGATTTCAGTCTCTATATGTTGCCAGGGTTAATCTAATCTGCCCTGGGCCTTCAGAATCTGGAGTGAAGGCTCATGGAACTTCAGCTGTGTAGTTTCAGGACCGTCTCTTTAACCAATCAAATTTGACCTTCACCTCATAGGGTCAGCTAGCTGACCCCCAGGGTCATCAGCACTGATCCTTCCTCTGATTGGACGGTAAGAGCAAATCTACTATTTGATATATCTTTGGCTGTATTCTTTTGGATTCATGTCAGTAAAGCTCATTGAGCTGAACTGAACTGAACTATAAATACATTTGAGGTAGAATTTTTTTACAGCCACAATGGCTGACGGAGAAGAAGAAAGTGTTTTGGTCTCAGACAGAGCTCAAGGCAAGGTTCGAATAGTTTTAGATTTTTCATTATAGTTTAGTTTTATTTAGTTTGGACTTTTTTTTCTCTAATTCCGTTACTTTTAATTCCTTTTTAGAGCAGGTTTGATAGTTTTTATTAGATTTCTTTTTTTTCTTCTAAATGCTTAGTTGTATTTTAGTTGTAGTTCAGTTGTAGTTCAGTTGTAGTTCAGTTGTAGTTCAGTGGTCTCTTTTCTCTTCTTCTCTGTGCTCCTATTCAAATCAATCCCAGACAGGACTCTGCTGCTTTAGTCTCCATGTTTCCAGGTAGAGTGGGGACCAGAAGACGACTGGAAACCACAAGTGAACACAAGTGACGGAGCAAAAAGTGTCGTATGGAGACAGCAGCTAAAATTGCTAGAGTGAAATAACCTCATAATTGCTTTCATATCAATCCGACATTGAGAAAGACGAAAACGAAGGGAATTTTATCAATAATTTTTATCCGTTTTAGTTAGTTTTATAAGTACACAATACAGTTTCAGTTAGTTATTGTTTTTTCTTTTAATTATAGTTTTTATTTATTTCAGTTAACAAAAATGTTTTTTCAATTCTAGTTTTCGTCATTTCATTAGTTTTCGTTAACGATAACAACATTGCTTCGAGGTGGACTTTTCCAGAAAATATCGTGAGGAGAGGTCAGCCAACCCACGAGCTCACAGGTGTCAAACATGTGGCCCGGGGGCCAAATCTGGCCCACCAAAGGGTCCAATCTGGCCCATGGGATGAATTTATGAAGTGCAAAAATTACACTGAAGAAATTAACAATCACTGGTGTCAACATCCTTTTAATTCAGGTTCCACATGGAGATGCATACGGACCAATTAGTTCTCAAGTGGATCAGAGCAGTAAAATATTACCCTATAAATAATGACAACTGCAAATTTTCTCTGTGTTTTGGTGTAAAAAAGTTAAATTACATGAAAATGTTTACATTGACAAACTATACTTTTACAAAAAAATTGAATAACCTGAACAAATATGAACACCATGAAATGTCTAAAGAGAAGTAAATGCAATTTTACCAACACTCTGTTATTAAATGTTATGTGTGTTAGTAGATCCACCGTGACCTGTAAGTTATAATGTACACGTGTAAATGATAAACAGAGGCAGAATATTGTTAGAATTGCACTTATTTTTCTTAAGACATTTCAACTTGTTCCTATTATTCAGATTTTAAGGAAACTTTTTGGATGTAAACATTATCATAATTTAACTTTTTTCACTGTTATTATTTTACTGGTCCGGCCCACTGCAGATCATACTGGGCTGAATGTGGAACTGAACTGGAATGAGTTTGACAGCCCTGCACCAGCTGGTCCAGTGGACGTCCTCTGTCCTCAGCTGAATAGAAACTTATGCCAGGAATACGACTGGACAGAAGAGACTCTCAGCCTTGGCCTTCATGGACATAAAAAAGGAATTATTTTTGGAACTCAAACACACAGATCACCTCCTGACGATTGTTTATGGATTTGAATTATTTGTATAAGATGAAACAAGGCAAAAATAATATAAAATACACAAAAAGGCAAAAACTGTGTACAAAGTACAACAAAAGGAACATGACAATGTAAAAGACATGGACATAAAACACTCAACAAAATTTTAATATTTTAAAAGATATATGCTGGTTTTCACAATATTAATTCAAAATGAGAACATATAATTAGAGTTCAATCAGAGGAAGACAAATATATAGACACATTTAGTTCTAAGGGATTTAGTCAACGATCATCAACCATAAAAAAAAACAAAAAAAACACAAAGACTAATTAAATGTCTAAACTTCTAAATAAATCTACTTCTCACAATATGAAAATATTTCACAATAATGTCTCTGTGTTTTTATTTCAATGTTTTGATGGACATAATGACTGTTTTTGGTTATGATGCATTTTTCTGTATTATTCAAAATGTACGTACTCCATCCGAAGAACGGTGGCAGACTCCAGCCCAGAGAGTAGACCCAGGCCGCCATGAGGATGAGAACAGCCCGTTTCCGTGACAACATACCAATGGAGGTCAGAGGGCGCGTGATGACAAAGTAGCGGTCGACGGCGATGATTGTGAGCGTGATCATGGAGCAGATCCCAAAGAGAGCTCCACAGAATGCATACAGTTCACACGCTGAGGAAAGAAAAAGGACGTAAACCTTTAATTCTAAACATGTTTACGCTGAGTCTGTCTTTTATCTGTTATTAGATCTGACTATTGAAAATTACCCTTACACTCTTGTCATTTGGTACAATGGTGCAGTTATTTTTATTCTTGTTATTGTCAACAAACAGACTAACAGCAGCGGTGTGTTCATGGTACAAACAGAATCATCTGGGTCTGTATGTTTATTTCATAGGTCTGTGCAAACAGCCATTTTTTCATGATAATACGTTTATTATCTCATTGATATAATGGTTGAGAACCAGTCAAAATGAGAACATTCCTGGGTTCTGGCTCAGCAACACATGTGAGGCAGACGCCAACGTGGAAAAGACTCTTGACAGACAGAAGAGACTTATCACATACTGTAAATATCTTCTCATAGCCCTCAGAGGTCTAAAGGTGTTTTCTCCATTTTAAGATACTTTCTTAACCCTTTCATGCATACTGGTCACTCCAGTGCACAGTTATTTTACAGCTGTTCTCTTGTATATTCATGGGTTTTGTTGTTTTAGTTCCATATCAGCCAACACAGTGGACACTCATGCACCATCCCATCCACTGTAATCCATACCATTAACGTGTGTGACGGACTGCAGTGGGACGAGTAAGAGTGAATGGTTGGATGTGAATGAATATTTTATACAGATGGAGTTATAGATATGCATTTTTTACTGTTGTTTAATGCTTTAGTTTTTATTAAAGTCTGTTTTTTCAATGAGAACATCAGCCTGTTCAGGGACTACAGGTGGAAGTGAGCACTAGTGCTTCATCCTGGCGCACTACAGCTGTCCTGTTCAAGCTTAATGTGTATTGTGCATTGTCTTTGTCTAAATAAGTAAATAAAATGGAAAAAAATAACTTTGCTGTTCTTGATAAACCTGATCTGCAGTCATATATGTTAGTGTAAATCAATTGCTAATTGTTATTAGACAGTAATTAACAGTTTTCTTAATCAAAAAGTTTTGGGTTTTTTTTTGCATATTATCTCCATGAATTGAGTAACAACTAGTATTAGAGTATGATAAAATGTGATAAAATGGCATTAGTGGCTTTAAAAATGTTTTTATTTCATGGCTTTCACACAGTTTTATCACTTTCGGATAATGTGTTTTAAATACATGTTTCTTTGCTTCAAAAATCCAATGCATGGTGTCCAGCTGAGTGGACATTTTTGTAACTCCATGAAAAATAGGGTCATAAAAAATTTCAGTTGGATTATTTTTTTTCCTGCCTAACAAGGAATAGAAACACTCAAGAAAAAAACATTGACCAAGGTTCTCATAATTCATGCATGAAAGGGTTAAAGTCACCTTTTTAAGGTACTTGCAAATAATACAGTATCCAAGTGTTTTATTTCAAAATGTTTAGGATAATTGATTCCATTTCTATAGTGCTTTTCAAGGCATCCAAATCGCTTCACATTATTGATCCATTCTTCACTCACTCACACATTCACATTCTGGTGGTGGAGACAACGGCACATGACTGGGACAGAGCAGGATCTGAACTACCAACCCTTACTGGACAACTTGCTCTACCTCCTGAGCCACAGCCCCTTGTCCTAGTCTGCTGCAGAAAGAGATGATTCAATCCAAATGCTGAAAGGTGTGGGAGACTTTTGTGACCAATTATTCATCCAGTCTGTCCGTCCTCAGTCATCTCCTCAGTTTCATGAACCTGTTCGTCTGTCATTCCTCAGCTGAATCTCTTACATTACAGTGAACAGTTTCTTAGTTCCATCCACCACAAACAAACCATGTGTTTACAGTCAGAGCTGGGAGGGAACTGGGCATCTGAGGAATTTTATTGCGACGTGCATTGTGGGAAATGACGGTTTGCTCAGCCGCCTGACAGCAGCAGCTGCTACAGACATGAGGCGGAAACGGCAGAGCTCCCTTCCCTCTGTGCATATTCCTTCAGCTGTTTCAGCTGTTTCAGCCGTTTCCACGTCGCGTTTGTTTCATCCATATAATGTCATATGGTCGTGCTACCGCTGCTGCTGTCAGGCGGCACTTTCTTGTTTTATTTAATAATGAAATATTTATTAGAAACTGAAATGGCAGTGAGATTACAAAATCTGGTTTTAATGGAAGTCAAAGAGGCACTTCAGGCCCTGAAGGTGTGTGAGGGAGGATCTGACACCACATAAAAAATACTAATGCAGTCAAATCAGTTTTGTTGCTAATCTTTGACATATCCACGACTCTAAACACCACCAATGTCCCATCACACTACTATTTAGCATACAGACAATAACAAATGTTTTGTGTTTTTGTTAAATATAATTCAAGTTGTTGAGGAGATTTATTGAAAAAAGCCCCCAAAAATATTGACATATGATGATTTTATCGCATCCTTTTGTGCGTACATATTTGCTATGAAGGTGTCCAGAAAATGTGTAAATTTGAGGAGAACATAAAGGTTAAAGCAGTGTTTTTCAACCTTGGGGTTGGGACCCCATGTGGGGTCGCCTGGAATTCAAATGGGATCGTCGGAAATTTGTAGTAATTGATGAAAATAAAAATAAAAAACTTAGAAATTACCTAGAAGCACTCAGAGAGCACAGACCTCTGCCAAGGCAGATCAGTGCCCCCCCTGATCACTACTAAAATTTAATCATTTGTTCCTTGTGCCAGTATCAACATTTCCTGAAATTTTCATCCAAATATGTCCATAACTTCTTGAGTTATCTTGCAGACAGACAGACAGACAGACAGACAGACAGACAGACAGACAAACTAACGCCAAAAGAAACCGAACCTCCTTGGCGGAGGTATAAAATGAGGCTTTTCAAAATAGCCAACAGATAATAAATAAAATGCCCAATTAAAATTGAAACATTAGCTAAAAACCATTTATTATGTTAACGCTATAAACATTTTTATAAAATGTATTATTAAATGGTCCTTTGTCCTAATTTTCAAAGTTAATGAGAGAAGAATAACTTTCTAAATAACATGGCACAGTAGTGGAAACTGTTTTTTGTTGTTTATTGTTATTTGCAACTTCTCACTTATACTTGTAGTTTGCTGTTGAGACTAGACTGTTTTTAAATCCTTGTTTAAGTCTGTCGCTCTTAGCATCAGTTTTTGGACAATCACTTTATAAACTCAGCATTTCATAGAATAAACTACATATGTTGTACAACTGATCTGATCTCTGATAAAAACATAACATCATGTGGTCTGTAAACTCCTGACTGTAAACTGTCCCACTGTCCAAAAGAAATTCACGTTAATGTGTGTCTTCAAAACTGTACGTTGCATCCGGCTTTAAAGGATTATAAAACACCAGGTTTGTTTAGTGAGTTAATTATTTCACTGTCTCCAGAGGATGATAAAACAATGGTAGTGGGTATACAAGTGGGACACAGATGTAAACCCAACACTGTTTATAGGATGAATGTGTGTTTGAGTGTGCATGCTGTCACCTTTCTCTCCAAAGATCCACCTCTTGTGCATACTAGTGGTGAAGAAGATGGGCGTCTGGGTCACACACATCAGCAGGTCAGTGATCGCCAGGTTAATGATGAACATGTTGGCTGGTGTTCGCAGGCTACGACTCCTGCAACACACGACATGTAGTGTCTCATATCATATCATACCACATATCATATCATATCATATCATATCATATCATATCATATATCATATCATACCACATATTGTATTATATCATATATCATATCATATCATATCATATATCATATCACACCACATATTGTATTATATCATATCATATATCAAATCATATCATATATCATATCATACCACATATTGTATTGCATCATATCATATATCATATCATATATCATATTATACCACATATTGTATTATATCATATCATATCATATCATATCATATCATATCATATCATATCATATCATATCATATCATATATCATACCACATATTGTATTATATCATATCATATATCATATCATATCATATATCATATCATACCACATATTGTATTATATCATATCATATATCATATCATATCATATATCATATCATACCACATATTGTATTGCATCATATCATATATCATATCATATATCATATTATACCACATATTGTATTATATCATATCATATCATATCATATCATATATCATACCACATATTGTATTATATCATATCATATATCATATCATATCATATATCATATCATACCACATATTGTATTGCATCATATCATATATCATATCATATCATATCATATCATATATCATACCACATATTGTATTATATCATATCATATATCATATCATATCATATCATATATCATATCATACCAAATATTGTATTATATCATATCATATATCATATCATATCATATATCATATCATACCACATATTGTATTGCATCATATCATATATCATATCATATCATATCATATCATATCATATCATATCATATCATATCATATATCATATCTGTTGGGCCCGTAGGCCCAGACAACAGTGAGACACCTGTCTCTGATCTGAAGGCGTAGGGACGCGACCCTCTCGTTCAACGGGGAAAACTCCAACACATGGCGGCTGAGCTGAGGGGCTATGACCACGCCCACACCAGCCGCCGCCTCTCACCGCGGGCAACACCAGAAAAGTGGAGAGTCCAGCCCCTCTGGAGGGGTTGGGTTCCAGAGCCCCAGCTGTGTGTGGAGGTGAGCCCGACTAGATCTAGACGGTATCTCTCAGCCCCCCCCCCCAGTGAACTGACATTCCATGTCCCTAGAGCCAGACTCTGTGTCCGGGGATCGGGTCGTCGGGGCCCCTGCCTTCGACTAACCCTAACCCTAACCCTAACCCCGGCCCCTACGGCTCCCTCGGTGGGTGGTGGGTCCTCCTTCGGGCTGGGCCCGGCCGGACCCCGTGGGCATAGGCCCGACCACCAGGTGCTCACATTCGAGCCCCAACCCCAGGCCTGGCTCCAGGGTGGGGCCCCAGCTGCACCATACTGGGGGACATCACTTTCCTTCGATGTTCCCTCTCCATAGGGGCTTCTGAACTGCTGTGAGTCTGTCCACAGTATTCTTCAGCATCGGTGGTGCTTCCATGGTTCAGAACGTTAGACCACAGTTTAAACAGATCAGTCACTTTAGTTCCTACTCAGTCGTCTTCTTCCTTCAGTCTGAGCCTTGCACTGGTGATGCGCGGGTCGTTTTTTTTTTTTTTAAGCCACTTTGTGGAATTTTTTGACCCACCCTGCAAATAAAGTGATATTTTGTGGACAACCTGAGCCAGGTCTGCTGATCTGCTCATCACGACCGCTCACTGCTCCATGTTTTCATGTAGAAAGATGAGAGTATGGACATGTGCTGAATGAAGGCTCATGCACTGTCGGGTGATGGAAGAGAGAGAAGGAGAGAGAAAGAGAGAATAACACACGACTAGTCAACTCCAAACTAACTTGTGCCACAGACGTCGATGCATCAACAAACCGACTTTTCAGTGAATGCCCTAATGGCCTCTCATCTGGGTGGGACCTGACCCAGTTGTCTGTGTACAGAGTGTACAGTAGGGAACAGCTCTGTGGAGAACCCACGTGGACACTGAGGGCTTCAGGGATACAGGAACCCACTGCAACTATGTATGCAGTCAGACAGACAGTCCCTGATCCACAGCAGATGGTGAAAAGAAGTCCAACGTCCAACAGTTTTGCATCAGTCTGTGTGGAAGTATTGTATTAAAGACAGAACTGAAGTCAACAAAGAGCAGCCTCACCTAACGGCCCTGCTGCTCCAGGTGGGAGATGGTGGTGTGAAGTGGATCTGTGAGCTCTGTCTGCAAACTGAAGGGAGCTGAACGGGAGCTGGAGGCAGGACATGATGTGACGTTGGACCAGTTTCTCAAATTACTTCATTATAACAGATATCAGAGTAACTGGTTGGTAGGGGTGGGAATCTATAAGAATTTAACAATTCCGATTCCATTATCAATTTTACTTATTGATCTGATTCTTTATTGATTCTCTTATCGATTCTCACTGGGTGAAGGAATAAAAGAGTACAAACAGGTGTGTTTGCATGAACTGTCTTTTATATTTCCATCTGCACAGAAAATAGAACATATACAGTATGAACAAATAATAACAGATGATGCCTGGCCTGGTTTGGGGGGTGGGGGGGGGTACAGTGCCAGTGAAACTCCAGACTCTTTACTAATTCCTCTATTGCGGCATTTCTACTACATGGAACCAGTTCGACTCTGCTCGTCTCCTGTTGTTGTGCTCCTCATTTCCTTTCCTCTACCTTCAGAAACTTGTATTTGAGGGGGTACGACGTTTGTTGCCCGCACCGGAACTGGAACTGGGCCCAGATGACGGTCTGGTGTTCACTCTGACACTAGATTCACAAGCACCGCTGAGTAGAGAATCAAATGAATCACATGTGGACGAACGTTTGAACAGACTGGAGGGATTCCACCTTTAGAAGAAATGGAAGCTTTGACAGAGTTCAGCTGGACCTGGTGTGGTCTGTGTAGACCTGGTGTGGTCTGTTTGGACCTTGTGTGGTCTGTTTGGACCTGGTGTGGTCTGTTTGGACCTTGTGTGGTCTGTTTGGACCTTGTGTGGTCTGTTTGGACCTGGTGTGGTCTGTTTGGACCTTGTGTGGTCTGTTTGGACCTGGTGTGGTCTGTTTAGACCTGGTGTGGTCTGTTTGGACCTGGTGTGGTCTGTTCGGACCTGGTGTGGTCTGTTTGGACCTGGTGTGGTCTGTTTGGACCTTGTGTGGTCTGTTTGGACCTGGTGTGGTCTGTTTGGACCTTGTGTGGTCTGTTTGGACCTGGTGTGGTCTGTTTGGACCTTGTGTGGTCTGTTTGGACCTGGTGTGGTCTGTTTAGACCTGGTGTGGTCTGTTCGGACCTGGTGTGGTCTGTGTAGACCTGGTGTGGTCTGTTTGGACCTGGTTTGGTCTGTTTGGACCTGGTGTGGTCTGTTCGGACCTGGTGTGGTCTGTTCGGACCTGGTGTGGTCTGTGTAGACCTGGTGTGGTCTGTTCGGACCTGGTGTGGTCTGTTTGGACCTGGTGTGGTCTGTTTGGACCTGGTGTGGTCTGTTTGGACCTGGTGTGGTCTGTTTGGACCTGGTGTGGTCTGTTTGGACCTGGTGTGGTCTGTGTAGACCTGGTGTGGTCTGTTTGGACCTGGTGTGGTCTGTTTGGACCTGGTGTGGTCTGTTCGGACCTGGTGTGGTCTGTTTGGACCTGGTGTGGTCTGTTCGGACCTGGTGTGGTCTGTGTAGACCTGGTGTGGTCTGTTCGGACCTGGTGTGGTCTGTGTAGACCTGGTGTGGTCTGTTTGGACCTGGTGTGGTCTGTTTGGACCTGGTGTGGTCTGTTCGGACCTGGTGTGGTCTGTTTGGACTGTTTCTGCCTCAATTCCATGTTGTCTTCGTTCTGACCAAAACAATGCAGCGTACGTGTGACATCATCGCGCATGCGTAACACAGGTGGAATCGATAAACAGAATCGTTAAGCAGGCAGGCAAACGATTCCAAGGGATCGAGCTACTGGGATCCGGCTCTCAAAAAGAACCGGTTCTCGATTCCCATCCTACTGGTCAGTAGTTGATGAGGTTGATGGCGGTCGTTTTGGGCAGTACAGTTGTTGACACAGGAGCTGATGTAGGACAGGACAGATGTGGTGTGCTCCTCCAGGTCCTGGTGTTGAAACACGCTCCAGTCTGTGCCTTCACAACAGTCCTGCAGCTGATGTACTGCACCCTCTGGCCATGTTTGAACAGTCTTTGTGGCTGGGGGGGATCTCCTCCTGACGGGGGTGTATGCAGGAATCAATAGAAAGGACATGTGACCTGACAGGCCAGGTGTAGTGAGGGGGGTGCGCTATAGCAGGGGTCTCAAACATGTGGCCCGGGGGCCAAATGCGGCCCACAAAAGGTTCCAATCTGGCCCGTGGGATGAATTAGCAAAGTGCAAAAATTCCACAGCCAATAATAATAATAACTAGAAGCACTCGGAGAGCACAGACCTCCGCCAAGGCTGATCAGTGGCCCCCCCCGTGGGCCCCCCCACACCCGATCACCACCAAAATTTAATCATTTCTTCCTTATCCCATTTCCAACAAACCCTGAAAATTTCATCCAAATCTGTCCATAACTTTTTGAGTTATGTTGCACACTAACGGACAGACAAACAAACAAACAAACAAACCCTGGCAAAAACATCACCTCCTTGGCGGAGGTAATAATAAATTTTATTTATAAGCACCTTTCGAGACGCCCTAGGACACTGTACAACAAGATAAAAGAGACAATCCATAAAATACAAAGAAATAAAGGCTGTAGAATTTATGTTAGTTCAGGTTCCACATACAGACCAATATGATCTTAAGTGAAATAACAGTATAATAACCTACAGAATATAATGACTCCAGATTTTCTTCTCAGTCTGATGTGAAAAAAATAATCTAACATTATGCCTGTAAATAATGACAACTTCAAATTTTTGTCTTTGTTTTAGTGCAAAAAATAACATGAAGTTGTGAAAATATTTACATTTACAAACTATCCCATGACAGTAAAACATGGATAACCTGAACAAATATGAACAACCTGAAATGTCTAAAGAAAATTCAGCACAATATGAACAATTTTCTGCCTGTTCCTCAGGGTTTAGTGTCTTTGTAGATCTGATTTATAGTGCACATGGACAAATGATAAATTGAGGCAGAATATTCTTAAACTTACTCTTATTTTTCTTAAGAATTTTCAGTTTTTTCAGGTTATTCACATCTTCTTTGTTTGGATAGTTTATAAAAGTAAGTATTTTCATAATTTAATGGGTTTTTTTCCACTAAAACAAAGACAATAATTTGGAGTTGTCATTATTTATAGGTTATTCTGTTATTATTTTACTGGTCCGGCCCACTGCAGATCAAATTGGGCTGAATGTGGGACCTGAAAGAACATGAGTTTGAGAGCCCTGCTCCATAGCCTTTCTGTATGATGCTATTAGCTTTGTCCAGTGTGTTTATACCCGTTGTTGCACATTTAACTTTTTAAAACCTGACGTGTCAGCGCTGACACACCCTGCACATATGCAGTTTGGATGGCTGTAACTCCTTAACTATTTGTGCAACTGGAAAAAATACCAACGGTTTCTGAAACCTGAGTACGGTAATTTCACTCACACCTGTACAAGAAGTTGGAGAAGAAGCAGAAGCAATTCTAAATGACTGCTAGATTTTAAAAGATCTGGAATAAAGTGCTCAAATGGACTCACTCACAGCATATTTTCTAACCTTTTGTTGTCAAAATAAGAAAAAAAAGTCCAGGTGGTCCATTTTAGGCTGAGGGTTTAAAGGGTTTATATGCTGATCAATATGCTGATGGAGAATACTGACCTTAAATCAGCATGATTGAAGTCTCCAGCTATGATGTGCACTGAATCAGGACAGGAGTTCTGTTGACTGTTAGTGCTTTGTGCAGTACATCCATGGCTAAGTTACCATTTGCATCAGGTGGTATGTATACGACCATTACCATGACGACAGTAAACCCGCAAGGTATAGAGACGGTCTGCATTTGACAGTCAAATATTCCATGTTTGGGGAACAATGTCTGTGCACAGTCTTTGCATTTTTGCACCAGATGTTACTGTTGTATGCATAACCCCACTCCTCTGCTCTTACCAGAACCTCCATTCATCCAGTACATCCTGCTAACTCAATAGCCAAGTCCAGTATGACTGACTGCAGCTACATTTCTGTAATTATCATCATACAGCAGTGATGGACACACTTGTTGGCTGCAATCTGTATTCTCAGTTAGTCAGTCTTATTTGTTATGGACCTGGCACTGAAGAAGAAAAAACCACGTAGCGGTAGCTTAAAGAGTTGCCTCTGTAGCCGTGTGAGTGGGCTGGCCCTGCAGCCTCACTTTTGGTATTTTGACACTGAATACATTCATGTGCACACAAAAGTATTTCCATTATTAATCTCATTTTGACAGATGACATGTAATCTTCCTATTCCACATAGATATTCTAAATTTGTTTTTTTTAATGGAGCATTTTCCAATTCAGACGTGTAATATGCTGGTGTTATTCCACATTATTAGGATTCTTTGGACATGTATACAGTGCAATCAGAAAATGGGTATAATTTGCATTTTTTACTAGTGGTTGTGGCACATGGTTTACCTGTTGTGTTTTTTTATGTGAACATCAATACCAGTATCTAAGAATACCTGAGCTGATAGTTCTATGGGCCCGATCTACTAAAGGTTTGTATTAAAACGTGTGCAAACTCATTGCACATGCAAAAAAATGAACAAACTGATGTACTAATAGTGTGCACTAAGGGTTGAGTCTTTCAAAGGTGCAAAACAGCGTGTCTGCCTCCAGTTAGTACATTTGACACAATGAATATGCAACATGGGGCGTTTACATGCAATTGTGTGTGTGCTGGGAGGAGAAAATGTACATATGTTAATTTAGGACACGTAAAGTGATTTATCAAACCTGAAACAATTTTACTGATAGAAAGTGCGTCTATATTTAACACGTCTCAAAAGGAGGAGCAAACGGGTTGGATGTGTAAATACACACACATGGAAGTGGTTATTGTCACAAGAAGGAGATACTGAAACAATGAAAGATGCAGAGAACTCATTTGTCACCCTCATATGAACATTTTTGGAATGATGGAAGAAAAAATTATTTAGAAGTATGCCCCCCCCCACACACACACACACACACACACAGTTTACAGGACTGTTGTGCCAAATGCTACTTTTCCACTTGATCTGATATTAAAACATCAAAACACGCACCGACATTAGGCCTCAGTCTGACAAAATCATGTGCGTCTGACAGTCATTCAATCCAACAACTCCCACCTGTGAAATGAATCCGATGCCGCTGCCCGTGTGTCTGCATCATTCCAGCGCACTGTTCCTATGGAAGTACATCTGTCTCATCAGATTTTGAATCATAAAAGCTATTGAATTTCTACCACTGAATTTTTTTTGCACTGAAATTAAGTATCTGAAATTTTGTCTCTGAATTCAACTACGTTCATAAATTTAGAATTAAAAAAATTCAGATGCAAAAAATTCAAAAGCAAAAAATTCAGATCACACATCCGGGACACCAAGGATAAGCAATGATTCCTTCTCAAGTCGAACCGACAGCCAGCCAATCGAGTTCCGTTAAGTTAACTTAACGACGTTACCCAACGTTGGGCAAGTGACACCGATGCAGGAAGACGGTCAGCGCGGATGTGTGATCGGAATTTTTTGCATCTGAATTTTTTGCATCTGAATTTTTTTTTATTCTAAATTTATGAACGTAGTTGAATTCAGAGACAAAAAAATCAGATACTTCATTTCAGTGCAAAAAAAAAATTCCGTGCTAGAAATTCAATAGCTTTTATAATTCAGAATCTGATGAGACAGATGTACCTCCATATGTTCCCATTAGTGCTGGTGTATCCCATTAGTGCTGGTGTATCCCAGGTTGCCAGACATTTCGCACCCAGGCCGTCTCATGCTCCAAACATACAGGGTCAGAAAAGACCTGCTCCTGTATCCCAAAGCAGTTTTTCCAGCATATTGTCTCCATGGTGACAACCAGTAACGTACGCAAAATCCTCATTTAAATAGGACGGTCTCCCAGACTTTGCACCTATTGTAGTTGGCGCAAGCAATCTGAATAAATCACCAGCAAACCGCAGTTCAACCCCACACACAAAATTCTAGATTCACATCAATTAGTACACGCAAATTGGGATCTTAGTGGATCTGGCCCCATGTGTACTGTACAGCTGGATTCATTAAAATACACTAGATTTGACAAGTTAATTTCATTTGTAACCCTCATCTGAAAAGTGGTTAATGTGAAAACTGCTTAATTTGTAAAATCTCAGACAATAGTGAAAAGCTTTTGAAGGCAGGAGAAAGAGCCCGAGAAATCACTTAAGGCTGCTTCAGTCCTAAACTTTAATCAATAGAACTAGGACAGGCGATCAATAAGTGCCATACAAATACACAATCAATACGCTGTTCAAAGGTCAGACAGAAAGCCTCTTCAGTGGACGGACAGGCAGAGACGCACAGACAGACGATCAGACAGACATCTAAACACACCCACTGAAACACACATCACCTTTACATGAAGCCTTGACCATATTTGGACGCAGGAAGTGATCCTTACCTGCTGAATGCGTAGATGACCAGGAAGTTGCCGACCATGCCAGTGATGCCAATGGCCAGGATGACGGAGCCAATGGTGTAGTGGGCGTGGTCAGGCACATCCACCGTAGGAAAAGGGTGGGCGGCATCGGGCACCATCGCCGCCTAGTGGACACACCAGGAAGTAGAGAACATGTTCAGTTTGAAATCCAGCTGCAGATATCAGTTACTCTTGTAATCAATTAATCCAGTGGTTCCCAACCTTTTTTTGGCTCATGACCTCATTTTAACATCACAAATTTCTGGCGACCCCAGACATTCAAAATGGAGACATTTTTTTGCTAAAATTAATTTGTTTTGATCATGTAATAGTTTGCTATACTATGTTGTAAATAAACTTTAATTTTAGACACATTTAGTCTGTATAATGTCTATTATTGTGGACAGAGGCAGTAAATCCAGGTGTAGATTACTGCACAAAGGGAGAATTTGATTTTCCTCAGTCAGGATCTGTCCAGTCAGTCCAGCTGTGATTTACAAGGAGGACAATTAATACTGAACAAACAAGAACTGAAACTATGAATTATGAAAGAGCTGCAGCATCTGAAACTGACCACAGTGAACATTTGACAGATAAACAGAACCACAGTGCTGCAGTTTCACAACCACAGTTTGTCATCTCTTCTATGTTTTGTGATTGTCTCTGTCAACTCACCATATATTTTTTATTAGTAAGTTTTAGTTTTTTTATTGATTACAAGAAATTTCAGGCGACCCCATTTGAATTCCAGGCGACCCCACGTGGGGTCCCGACCCCAAGGTTGAAAAACACTGAATTAATCTATCAATTTTCTTTGGTTTGATAAAACAATTATTTGAATAAGAGAAAAAAATCACAAAAATGTTAAACGGACATGTCTGAAAATGACAAACAACCTGTCCTTTATTCCAGAACCATTTGCAGCAGTTATATAGGTGGGGGTGCGGTCCATAACTAACGCTGGCATGAAACAAAAGTGAAACTTTACATACATTCAATGTCCAACTCCTGGGTTCTATTCCTCTGTTATACAACGGATCTTACACAAAATTTTCACAACTTCTAACCTGTATCCACTCTATGGCCCCCCACAAATGCTGGGCCCCATGAATTTGTCACGACGCCCCAGTGCACGTGGACGTTTGTGAATTCTGAGACTACCGACAGTTCGGTTCAGGTGAACATTAGTGCCAGTCATGTAGGATAAAGGTGGAGGAAAACTCAGTCATAACCTGCCTGTTATTTCAATTGGTTGGCTGCCCCCCCCCCAGGATGAAATTCATTGAGCTGAGGTAGGGATGTAAAAACCAGAGGGGGGGTTGATCCCCCCCCATCCCCCCAACAAATCTCACCCTGAATCTGTGCACTGCAGTCTTCAACACATTTGGCCAAAGACGTTCATTTAGTCTTCTGTTCATGTAATTCTACTTCTCTGGTGTGCTGTGCGGACGTGCACACCACAGCAGCACGTCGGATGACGCTTATGAGGAAGACTGGAGTCACAGTCCAAACTGTCAGGCAGGTAACATCTAAAAAAAGCTATACCTTGTCTGAACAAAAGAAAAAAGAGAAGTATAATTTCAACACATTTGGATCCAACTTAGTGACAACTGAACATGGAACTAACGTACAACTGTGTGTTGATTCTGGCGTCATGTGCATCACAACAAGCATCTGTGTGACACACAGCAGTGGAACCCATGTTTAGTAGCAGCAAAATAATTAAGGTCATGAAGATTTGATTCAGGAAAATTGGAACAGAATAATTTTTTTTAATCCATTCGAGGCCATTAATCGTGTCAGTTCTAGTTTAAATATGAGTCAGGATAGAGAAACTGACCATTGGATGACCAATGAAACCTCTGTGGAGGTGCCAAAAAAAAAGAAAGAAACATTTTCATTTTTTTCCGTTTGTACCCATTCACATCAGCCTGACTGACAACAAATACTGCTTTTATCATCTGCATGACATTAAAGTATGCAAAGCTTCAAAGTAATTTAAGTGTGTGAAAAGGTTTGGTAACTGCGGTCCTCTGTATTCAGCAGTTTAAAGCTTGATGAAAGCCTAATATGTCCACATCCTGTACATCAGTGTTTCTAATTAACCCCCATCCTGTCCAAGATCTCTTCATTCTCCTCCCCGTTGCCACGTTAACAGCATAAATCACTGTCCTTCACCAGCACAAATATCAGAGGTAATCAGAGGCGATCGACTGTCACAACAATGGCCTGATTCAATTGACTTCATTTGAAAGCCGGAGTGGAAATTCACTGAAAATGTAGAAAAATAATCTGGCATTGGCATTGTCCTACTGAAGCAGGAATAGGAATGCTCTGGGCACAACAAGTAACAGCAACAGCAACTAAGCAGAAGAAACTGAAAAACCGTGGGGAGATTTTTGAGAGGTTATAGTTAATCAGCCCTAGTAGCAGTGTTTTCTTTTCTGGATATGAGCGATTTTAAAGTGGAAGTTGTCTATTATTCCTAAAATTTCAATTCTTTACTTCACTAGTAACTTAATTAGATTTGGTTCCATTTAATAAAAATATATTCAAGAATTTATGAAATTATACAGACTAGAGGGTTTAAAAAACAAAAAACCTGTATAGTACCCCAGTGCAGTAAAATCTGTCTAGTCGTGCAGTCGGTCGTGTGGACTTAAAATGAGACAACCATTAGTGAGTGTCATCTGCAAAGAAACATCACAACCATTTTACAATGATAACAGGATGCCACAACCCACACACACCTGTATGTTAACCTTCTTTATGTTCAAGGTTCAAGGTGACTTTATTTCTACCCGTGGGTAGATTTGTTTTGCAGACATAATGATTGCTTTTGGCATTACAACAAAACATACATTGAAAAAAGACAAACACAAGACGCCAAGCTCTCACTCACTGCCGGTCGCTGCGTGCACATGCGCCTGACACAAATCCTTGGAAAGAATTACAGTGAAGATAATGCAAGCACATACATGAGACATTCTGAACACAGTACACGTGGTCACAGGATGGGACTTTTTCAATGGATCGGGTTGTGGGAGGGGGAGAGGAAGAGAGGAAGAATGTTGTGAGGCAGACGGAGATGGGGGGGGGGGGGTTAAATGCTTGTATGTGGTGAGTCCTTGAAAGTCTGTTTGTGTCTGAAAAATACACCTGATGACAAACTACTTGACATACGAGTCTGTTTATTCCAAAGCAGACTTTTGATGTTTTGTGACATGCTAAAGTGCTCCTCTACAGCACTAGCAGACGTTATCTTAGAGAAATGGAGTTGATCATGAACACACAAACATGACATAAAAACTCCTTCAGCCCACAGTGAAGGGCCTGGGGGGGGGGGGGGGGGGGGGGGGTCCGCTTGTTTTTCATAGTGGGGCTTTGTCATATATGCACTGATAATATCTAGTTTCAATATGGATATATGAATATATTATTACTATATAGGACAATATAGAATATCATATGCATTTATGTTATGTATGTATATGTGTTTTTGTTTGTTTTTTTGTTTTGTTTGTTTTTGTTCTTTTTAGTTTTGATTAACATCTGGTATTAATATCTGGTAGGATAAGTTATAAATGGGTATTATCATATTAGTGTATATAGGAAAAAGGATGTGTGATATTGTTATATTATTATTATTATTATTATTAATATTCATACAAAATAATAATTGCTATACAGTTATCATAAGAAATAGAAATTGGGGGTAGGAGTACATAAGTTTTTACTACTACCCACTCCTTTTCGAGCATGTATAATTTCATTTAATTTGTTTTATTATTATTATTATTATTATTATTATTATTATTATTATTATTATTATTATTTACTATTACTATTACTTATTTATTTATTTTGTTGTTTGCTTATCAGTCATTTATGTACCAGTGTTTATATTTTGTTGGTTGATTTTTGTCTTGATTTCACTGGCTACATGTTCGAAATAAAGATTTCATTCATTCATTCATTCATTCAATGTTACACATTGCTTCTTTAATCTATGAATAGTTTCAGATATTTCAGTCAAGTTTCTCTTCCTTGAAGCAGCCTGTCAGCTGAGATGATGATTGTTGTGTTTTCTCTGACACATGTTACAGTAACTAAATATATTTAGCTTTTGGACATAATAGGACACGTGGAGATGAACTGTTTCCAGGTCACATTGATAATTCTGTGGCTGCAGGGCTACTACTGTGACACAAATATGTTTGACATCAATTGATTAAATTGGAGCTGAGGTACATGCAGTTCAAATATTAAACACATGCCATGTGACCAATCAGACGTCAGTATGTGTGCAGACGTAGAGCAAACAGTTGTATGATGCTGATGCCCAGCGTCTCCTGCACTGACCCGTAAAATGAGGTCAAATGTTGTACTTCACAAGTCACTTTGAATGTGACTGGAGCATCAGACTGCATTAGACAGCAAAGGATAGTGATGCAAAAGCAAGCAGTGGAAGTGATGCACCAAGAGACAAACAAACATGGAGACTCAAGGACAAACATCCATCTGCCTGCAGCTGCACAGCCTCCATCAGCAAGAGGGCATTTTAACAAGGATTCATGAGCTTTAACACTAATCTGCCTGTCTCGGTGCTCTTGTGTATTCAGTATTCACACTGTAAAAATGCAGCCTGTGAACAAGCTCTACTCTCTTAATCCTTAAAGACCCACAACTATTTTTGTCACAACTTCCAAACTATTTTTTGTCTTTCCTAATGGATTTATGCTTATTTATTATTCTCTGCATTTTTCAATCAAACTAAAATATTTTCCTATATTTAATTCACTGATCGAGTAAATGTTTATTAAAGCTCAGAGTAAATTCAAAGGTTATTAGATCAAATCAGAAAAAAATTAGGGAAAAAGTGACTTTTTCCACAAAATCTATCATGAACATAAACCCTGTGTGTTCATCCGCTGTCACTGATCCAACTCCATGGGATTGACTGGAGAATCCATGTTGGAGAAGATGACGTAGTTTTCACCTTAACTACGGAGCCTCTGAACGTTCACATGGGTCATATCTGATGAGCATGAAAAGATGACAAACTCCATTTTACGCCTATTATTTACATGGACTGACAGGATTACTAGTGGATCAACAGGTTAAACAGTTGAAATCAGTAGATGCTTTTGGTCGATAGTGGACGTTTAGGTCTTTATGGTTTAAAGACACAGAAAATAGCATAGTCACAAACATGATTTATTAGGTTTGTTTCCAAAGAAGTGAAGTTTTATGTTAGAAATCAAAAAAGGGGAAATACTGTTAGTGCCACTGTAACTCAGCTCAGACCGGTATGAGCTTGGAGGAGGTGCTTTTTAAAGCCCTCAGCCTTCACCCAACAGACAGTACAATCCCACCCAAACACTTCTTTACCATTCACCTGCTCATATGTGCATTAACTAAGGTAAGAAAATTACAAAAATTACACTGGGTTACAAAAAAATGTTTTTTGCAAGTTGTCTAGGTTTTTTCAACTGAATTAGGACCATTTTGCACAACTAAATCCAAAAATGACATCTGTTTTGCTCAGTCAGGTCAGGTTTTTTTGCTAATTTGATTTTGAAAAATTTGATCTCACAAAATTGATTAAATTTTTGTGACTTTTTCAGTTGATTTTTTATGTAGTTCTCACCCAAAATAGGTTTTAAGAGAAAAAAAATCATTTTCTAACAGGATTCCTGTTAGGTACAATGGTGTATTCATCGCAGATGTAGCAGAATACGTCAGGCTTATTTTTGCAAGATCTTCTAGTCGAAGCCATTTCATTCACCTGTAATATTAAAAAAAACATTAATCATAAATTGGCAAAAGTCAAATCTTCAGAACTCGTTTATTGCAAGAAATATGAAAGAATTTTGTATCATATGATGTGAAAATGCCCATAAATGTAAGCAAAAATGTTAAAAAGCCAATATGTAGCATAGTTCAGAAAGTTGACCTGATTGAGCAAAATTAATGTGATTTTTGGATTCAGCACCAAAATTATCCTAAATCAGCTCAAAAAACTGAAACAATAAATTTGTTGTTGACCAGTGTTATCAGCAGTATGTTTTTCTTATGTAACACTTGTCACCTCATTTCCAATCTTTAATGGTCAGAAAAAAATTATTTAAATGTAAAAACATGTCAAGTGGTCCTGTCACAGCCCCATTACTTCCCACTGGGACATCCTGCACATGACACTTTCAAGGGCTGCCCTAAAGAAATCTAAATGTAGTAAGGCAGATGGAATCTCATGGAGAGCTGGGCTCTACCAGGGTTTCCCAGTCCATTTAAAATAAAATATATCAGTGGTTCCCAACCTTTTTTGGCTCGTGACCCCATTTTAACATCACAAATTTCTGGCGACCCAAGACATTCAAAACGGAGACTTTTTTTTTTTTTTTTTTGGTTAAAATTAATTTGTTTTTGATCATGCAATAGTTTGCAATGAGGCGGCCATGACTCAGATGGTAGAGCGGCTCATCCAATAACCAAAGGGTTGGCGGTTCGATTCCCGCTCTGTCCATGTGCCGTTGTGTCCTTGGGCAAGACACTTCACCCTCCTTGCCTCCAATGCTGCTACTCACACTGGTGTATGAATATTCGGTGGTGGTCGAAGATAGTAGTCGCAGATTGGCAGCCAAGCTTTTGTCAGTGCCCCCCCCCCCCAGGACAGCTGTGGGTACAGATGTAGTTTACCACCACCAGAGGGAGAATGTGAGACTGACTGAATAATGGATCCCCTGTATGCACTTTGAGTATGTGTTCATAGAAAAGCGCTATAGAAATCTAATCCATTGTTGTTATACTATGTTGCAAATAAACGCAAATTTCAGAGGACATTTAGTCTATATAATGTCTATTATTGTGGACAGAGGCAGTAAATCCAGGTGTAGATTTCTGCACAAAGGAAGACTTTGATTTTCCTTGGTCAGGATCTGTCCAGTCAGTCCAGCTGTGATTTCCAAGGAGGACAATTAATACTGAACAAACAAGAACTGAAACTATGAATTATGAAAGAGCTGCAGCATCTGAAACTGACCACAGTGAACATTTGACACAGAAACAGAAGCACAGTGCTGCAGTTTCACAACCACAGTTTGTCTTTTATGGATTGGGATTATCTCTCTCAACTCACTATATATTTTTTATTAATAAGTTTTTATTTATTTTTATCAATTACTAGAAATTTCAGGCAACCCCATTTGAATTCCAGGTGACCCCACATGGGGTCCCGACCCCAAGGCTGAAAAACACTGAAATATATGATCATAAACGGGTTGGATTCTACAAGGTGGGTGTGGAGGTGCCACAGTCTCCTCATCCATGCTTCAGTTTCATCAGATGTTGAAGGTCAGAAACACAAGCTGCTTTTGAGCTCTGCCCAGCTGTTTGGGGAAACTCCTCCAGTATGGTCGTGTCTGGGTAAACAAAAGCTTTTGTCATGTTGAAACAAGACAAGATTTTTTATCAAGCAGTTGATCTAAATTTGAAGCACACTCTTTCCATTACAACCTGCAGCTTTCACACTGGAAGCTAAATGAAATTCAGCAGCTTTTAGTGAATTTGAACTGAACCGTACTGTGTTTCCTCCCTTGATGTGGTTTGTTTGGTCATGCGTGAACACAGTAATCACACTTAGGTTCAGACCAAAACAACTGCACAAAGACCCCTTTAGAAAAGGTGGTCTCGATACAGTTTGAAATCAACCTGGTAACAGTTGGTTTGTGGTGGGAATGTGATCAGACACCACAAGTTTGAGCTGCATAAAAACAAACTGAACTAAGGAGAAAACTCTACAAGTTTACAAGATATTCAGACCAGAACAGACACTCAAAGCAGAAAAATTAGGTGCACATTAGCAATACAAACTGGTCTATGAACAGGGGTATCTATTTTGCTTTATGAATCACTGAATGTTTTTCCATTTACTGGGTTTGATTTAATCAGACTAATGCTGTACTGTCGACTCTGTAAGTCTTATACAGGGTTAGTTTAGAACATGGATCGGCAACCTTTGATATCTAAAGATCCATTTTAGGTCAGAAATTTAAAATAACAAAATTGTCTGGGACCGAAAGATAATCTTATTTGTATGAGATAAAGTATAAGTATATAAATATAAGAAGCTCTTTAGGATCAAAATCTCAGTGCATTTACAGAAGTACAAAGAAATTACAGAACTACACAAACAAAAACAGTCACTATTGTCATTATTGTGTTGTACAGCAAAAACTGACTGGTATGTGAAGGCTTTATTTGAACAGATGAATACCTTCAGTGTTTTATATATATATATATATATATATATATATATATATATATATATATATATATATATATATATATATATATATATATATATACTAGTCTACTTTTACTACTACTTCTATTTTTTGAGAACGACTTCATGGTTGCGTCAATAATAGCAAAATGTGCAACAATAAATAAATAAATAAATACATGCATACATACATACATAAGTGTTGAGCCACTTGAAAAGGGCCCAGGAGTCAAATGTGGCCCGGGAGCCACAGGTTGCCCACCCCTGGTTTACGACCTGCATGCCTCAAGATGCCAGAAGGTACTGGACTAGGGCTGTGCATGGGCAAGAATGTGGCGCCACGATACAAACTAGGATCATGATACAATATATCACGATATATCATGATACTGTTAAAAAGTACATTTTTTGTTTGTTTCCATGATTATTTCCTTGAAGAACTGAATTCCAGCAGAAATCTGCACAAATACTAAACACATTTTTATTTGATCCCAACAGGATCTAATGTTCTATCACAAAATGTTCCTGTTTTCAAACTGAAATTCTGTTTTACAGACATTCCAGTTTCAGATCCTGTTCAAATGTTCAGATTCTATTAGTTCAGAACTAACCATCAGAACAGGATTTGAGTTCAATCCAAACAAAGGAAAAAACATTATTTAATAAAAGAGTGTGAAATAATAATAAATAAAATATAGACAAGAAAGAAAAACAAAAATGAACCTCCACAATATCTGCATTTGAATAAATACCTAAAAATATCAATGCAGTACTTTTTAATATCGATACAGTATTGTGAAATCAAGTATTGCGATATATTGCAGAACAGATATTTTCTTCCAGCCCTTTACTGGACAGGGGAACAGGATGTGTTTAAGTCCTGCCTCCATTTACAGCTACATATGTGCAGTGTATTAACATGGACCCAGATGTCCCTGCAGTCTGCGGCTCTGTTCTTAGTCATTATCAAAATGCTTTCTATCCCATCAGCAGCGAGTCGGTTCATTTTGGCAGCAGGATCACAGATCTGTCAGCAGATGAACTGTGGAGGAGCGTGGACTGTCACAAAGCATTCAGCCGTTGACATTCACTGTCCACAGCTGCATTCGACTCCAGGAGGATCAGCAGCAGCAGGAACACTGGAACTAATGCCATACTGGTGCATCCAGTCCGACCAGGATCCAGCTCAGCAAGTGCATGTGCTTTTTCTGCCCTTCTATTACTGCTGTTGAATGCTGATGAATTCTCCATATACTACATTTGTTGTATTTTTTAGTTTTAGAGCAGGTAGTCATATGTTCTAAAAGGTGATGAACAGGAAGAAGCAGTAATGAGGCCTGTCATGTGACAGACTGAGCATCGGTCCTCTCTCTCATCCTGTATTTCTATACATCATGCCTCCATTTTGTGTCTTCCCTCCCTCATAGATCGTGCTTTTCCATCTCTGTACTGTCCTGATGTGTGCTTCTGGCCTTCACCCTGCCCACTGTTCCACTCTGCTGTCTACTTTCTGTTTGCTGTTGCTCTTCTTCCGTGCTTTTCTTTTCTCTCTGCTTTTCTTTCAGAGGGCTGCCTGCCTGGAGCCTGGTTCTGTCAGAGGTTTTCTGAAGTTTTTCTTCCCTCACCAGAGGTTTTGTTAGATTTCCTCTCTACAGAGTTTTTCCAAATAGCTTGGGGAACACACTGACAATAAACTGGACTGGGCACAAAACACATCTTCACTTTCCAAGAAGGGCCAGAGCCGTCTGTACTGCCTGAGATCAGTCAACATCTGCCGGTTAATGTTCAGGATCTCCTATGAGTCTGTCATGGCCTGTGCCATCCTCTGTGCTGTTGCATGCTGGGATAGCAAGCTGACGGTTGCCGATGCCAACAGACTCAACAAGCTGATTATGCAAGGCCAGTAACGCTGTGGGGATGGAGTTGGACTCGGTGTTGTCCCAGATCAGGACAATACCGGAAACTTCCACTCAGCCACGCCATGACGTGCAGGTCAGTCACAGGAGGACGGTCAGTGCAAAACTGATTCCACCCAAATCCACCCCTGAACCACACGGGAAACCATCCCTGTCTGCGCCCATCCAACTGTTTGATTCCTCAATATAACCACATCATTTTTAATAACAACAATATTTTTGCACACTTACTGACATTTATTTCTTTAATTATCATTAATTATCATGTTGATCCTATATTGTCTAGTACAGTGGTTCTTAACCTGAGGTGTCCCTCCCCCCCTGCCAGAGATCCAAGGGGGGCGCAAGCCTTTGTCTGCATTGAGGTTATAAGTTATGAGAAATAGATTTGTGCATGTCAAAGAAAAAATAGTTATACACCCAATTAGAATATCAAAAGTCTGTATGAACCCACTCAAAACATATTTTGTCCACATTTAAAAATATTAAGCTACTTAATATGGTTGTACTTACACATGCACATGTGTGCACATGTGTGCACATGTGTGCACATGCATCAGAACCTGCGGTGACACGATGTGGACTGTCCCTATAGCAGTCAACTGTCTGAAGGAGGTCTATGACAAAACCAAAGATCCAGCCTAAGATCTTTATTGTTTATTGATTTAGTCATCTACTGTTTGAACAGGAAAATGTCACTTTTGGTGTCAAATATTGATATGCGATTAAAATATGATTAATTAATTAATTAGATTAATTTTTCCAATTGAGTCCCACCACTAATAAATAAATAAATAATATACATACATACAGTATATATGGCTACATTTATGTTTGTGTGTGTATATATACACACACACACACACACATTTATTTATTTATTTATTTTTTGTGTATTGCTAATTTCTTTCCTGCTCCTTTTTATTATTCTTGAATGAAACAACTATAACTTACAATAATTTTCCCCTGGGATTAATAAAGTATTCAAATTCTGTTACAAAATACAACTGAACTGACCAAAACAAATAGGGGTGTTTTGCAAAATGCTTAACTCTGGGGTTGAAGTGGATCTGCATGGACATAGAAAACAATGTTTGCCATTGTTGCTTTGTGGAATACATGCACCTGAACCAGCAACAATGGCACATTGGTGGTGTGATGGAAATCCAATGGAGCATCTGTAGGAGCATTACAGTATCACCACCTGCTGAATGTTGTGTAGGTCCACCGTTGGCCATCCTCCAAACATCTGAATGTGCTGTGGTTTCTGGACCAGGTCGTCTGTAGCAGGTCCTTCATGTCCTGTATACTGTGACATGGTGTCTACATGGAACACACTCTTCTGTCCACTACTTCCCACAGATGCTTGACTGGACTGAGGTCCAACTGTCGTTTAAGAACCAGCTTTCATAGGTACAACTTCAGGTCAGAAACACCCAACAGCTCCTCCAGTTTTGGACATGCTCTCATCCAGTCATCAGCCTTCACAGTTTGGCCCTTTTCGAAGTCACTCAGATCCCTGTGACGCTCATTTTGCTTCTTTCAACACATCAATGTGACGACTGAATATTCACTTAGTGTCAAATCTATCCAACCCACTGACTGACTGAAAGTGAGTGTTGTTTGCCTGCAGAGTGTTTTTTACCTTTGAATACTCACACATTACAGTGAAAAGTTTGGGTACACACAGATTAAACTCTGATTTTCAGTTTCATGAGTGAGAGTTAGAACTGTAGAAGTTACCTTTTAGCTGCTCAGACTCTTACTGTCAACTGATGACAACTTAGCCCTTTCGTTACTAGATTTAGCAACTTTTCAGACTACCCTTTAGGGCTGCACGATTAATCATTAAAAGATTGCGATCTCAATTGACACATGTACGTGATCTTATTTCTAAACATGGATGATTCTTAAGCATTTTATTTCACGGCTGCATTACAAACAAATGTCCTCAAACGCAGAACCACCGCCTCCTCCCTCAACCAATGGTAAAGCGTCTTTACAACATGTGACCTGCTGCTGTCAGCTGGAGTTGAGTGAGGAAAGAGTGAATGACAGGAAGAACGTCTGCGATAAAGAGAGTGAAATGGATGAAAACCCCAGTGGTAGTGGCCAGTCACTCACCTGAACTCCTGCACAATAAAGCTTCGCATTCGGTGGAGTTAATCTCATGTTGGTGTTTTTTTCTGTCGTCCAGATCCAAGTGTCTTTTCATTTTCACTTCTCTGACTTCTGCTGTTCTTCTTCTCCTTTTCTTTTCTTTGCCAGTGAGGATTCAGCCTTTACCCAAGAATCAAAAGTCTCACCCTCTCCAAAAATTTTATATTAAAAAAAATTCCGTTGTGCCGGCTGGGAAGTTTCTTTGCGCTGCAAACTTTCACAGATCAGCTGACGTTATTTAGCAACCAGGACCATAAGTGGCCGGACTACTTGTGGAGTGATATGAAAGACGTGAATCAGAGGTAAAAGAACCCATTTTCCTTAACACCGGTGCAAGAAATATTTTGTGAAAAAAATTGTGCCAGAGAATCGTGATCTCAATTCTAAGCAAAAAAAAATCATGATTCACATTTTTGCCATTTGTGCAGCCCTACTACCCTTGCCACTTTTTTTTCTGAAAGCACCAAACCACAAATTTAACTACTTCAAAGATTTCTTTGGAAACTTTAATCAACTGTTGAAAAATGACTCTAACGCTAAAAACACACACATTTTCCTCTAACTGGCACCTAGTGATTTAATCTTTCAGTCATAGAATCACACAGCCTGTAAAAGTCAGTGTTTCCAACTTAGACACTTAGTTGGTATATCTAGTCATTTTTCAGACTCCTCTAGAGACTTTATCAAATAACCCACTAGTGGATCTATGAATTTTTTCTGGCGTTATTGGAGACTTTTGGAGACTGACGTGAAAGCACGTATCATTCTTTGTCTGAAATAAATCAGTGCACTGAATATAAATCAGTCCCATTGATGTTGACAGTTTTCTTTCTTGCCTGTCTTTGGTCCATTTAGATTAATAATGTAGACTGAAAATAAAAGAAGGCTATAGTTAAAAATGTTTATGTGTTACTGTGTCTTGTTGTAGTCTCCTAAGTGTTAAAAACCAAACCAAACTGAAGAAAATGGAAGCCAAAAATTAAACACACAATCAAATAAATAAATAAATAACAAGACTTTACAAATAAGAATAATTGTAATAACAGTATAAGAGTACAGTTCATTTGTTGTTCTAAACATATTTAGGCTGCTTTTATCCTCACTTTTTGTCTTTCCCACAATGTTATTCCTCTTGTTCATTACAATTACATGCACATTCATAATTATGCAAATTAGGTGAAAATATCATTTAGCAAATTCTAGCAGCGTTTTGGGCAGACAATAGATATTTTCCTAACTAAGGAATTGGAAACACTGATTTTTCCTCATGGTTAAGTTAATCCATGACAGCCACACACTGGGGCAGTCCACCCTACCAGCCACACTGCTGTGAATAAACCTGCACTTGTGCATCATAATGCAAACAGCTGATGCCTTTGAGCCATTACATGCACTACTTCAGTGCTGTATCTGAATGTACAGATGGCACAGATCCCTGCCAAATGAATCAAAGGCTTGCAAGGACTTCAGGGAGGTTCAGGCTGCACATTTTCCTCAAATAATGTCATCAAACATAAGTGACATGACATGCCAACCAGCTCAGAGCAGCGCTGACCTTTGCATTGTGTCCCTGCAGTGAAAAGGACTGCACGACAAGAGAAAATCCAAATCAAATCTGAGTTTTTAATCAAACTGAGGACAGAAATGCAGCCTGATGTGCCCTCTATATACTAGTCTGAGATAATCAGGCTAAGCTGCACCAGCAAAGCTTAATTAATCTATGAAGAGGTCTAATTAAAGACAGAAAAAATAGGTTTTGAAGAAACAAATCTGGACATTAAATTGGGCTGAACTCTGTTAAGGGTAATCTCAATTGAACATGGTTCATTGTTTAAAGTTGATACAAAAATGCACATTAAAAGTGCAATATGTTGAATACATTTGTTATATTTTTTAGCATGTGCAGCTGTTCATGCCTCGTAAAGGTGGTGAAGGACAAGGTCAGACACAGCTCTGATGGATGGATGCAGGTCTGCTGACGCCGGGACGTTAAGGCTCAGGATGACAAGGTGAAAAGCCATGTGACTGCCACCATTAGACCTCAGACGCCACAGTGGAGTCAGTCTTTATTTCTGAGGTGATGTGCTTTCAGTTATATATTATTCAAACTTAAAACAGAAAAGTCTGAGTTCGATCAAGCCAAATCCTAAAAGTCAGACTGAAAAATCCATCACTGAATAATGCCACCTCCAACTGTTCCCACACAGTCACACCAGTTCATTCCAATGCTTCACGTCACTGCTGCATCTTTATGTAATTGTTTGCAGGTCTGTGTACATGCAGCTGCTTCATTAACATGATGACAGACTAATGAGAAACGGCTCATCAGCAGCGCATGTCCTCTGTCCATGCAGAAAGGTTAGTTTTATCGTTACAGTCTTGTGATCATTTAATGAGCAGCCACGTATACGCAGATGCAACGGGTCTCATTCAACAACAGAATGTCACGTCTCGTCAGATGTGTTACTCATGTTAATGTTTAGTGTTTCATGTCTCGTCTTTGGTTTTCAGTGTTTCGTCTTTGTTTGATTCGTCACTTTATGCTCAGTTCGAGTCGTTCACATTTGCTCCTGTCTTGCACTTCCTGTTTTATTTTGTGCACATCTCTTCCCTGTGTTTTCCCTCCAGTGGGATCGTTCGCCCCTCCCCTGATTGTCATCACCTGTGTTCCCCTCCCTCATGCAGAAATAGTCCTGTCTCCCTTTGTCTTGTGCCAGTTCATCTGAATCCATCAGTGAGTTCACGTTAAGCGGCTAACCAGGTTTTTTCCAAGTCTGTCAGTTTTTTGTTTATCATAGAGATTTGTTAGTAGTTTTTTATATCCTCCTTTGGAGTGCTTTTTGTTCAAATCACTTTTTCATTATTAAAATACTTTTGTTTATCTTCAGTTTTTGGAGTCATGCATTTGAGTCCACCATTTTATGTATCAAGGATCTTACACAGAACATTAACGACCTGTGGTGGACCAATCACAGGCAGGCAGCCCTGCAGACCCTGCAGACCCTGCAGGCCCTGCAAACCCTGCCTCTGAGGGTCTTCAACCTTTGGAAACTACACTGCACGCTCAGAGATCCAGATGTATATGAACTCTGTCCAATGGGTCCAATCTGTTATTATCATCATTAGTTTTTATTATTAGTGGTGGGCTTTTTACTTGTTTTTTTCTCTCTGTTTCATTTAAGCCCTATGCTGAGTTTAGACACAGTCTCCTAAAACCTCAGGGTTTTCCCAAACAGTCTTAAAAACATATGTCTCACCTGGTCTTAAAGATTTGCCTAAAAACATGCAAATATTGCATCCATTTGGAAAGGTTGTATATTGTTAGCCTCATAGCATAATTGGCCAAGTCATATTTTTGGCTAAATTGTGATATCTGCACAACTTTACTCTCCTAACACTCTCCTGTCTGTGCCCCTGACCATAGAACTGATGAAGATCTGGAGTTGATCCCATTCCCACATTCCCAAAGTGCCTTCAACATACATAAACCTTGTACTAGGTTTAAAAAATAAGACAACATCTTCATCATTCTGCATTAGCAGTTCAGCTCTATCTGCTTCAGCCTTCTGCATTCACAGTATTCTACTGGTAGAATTGTCTTGTTCCTGAAGGACACTTTAGTATCCAGGGCCCCGGTATGAACATTCAACTCCATACAGAACCATTTCAGTCTCACCTTAAAAAGCCCTTAGTTTGGGACTGAAACAATGCTCCAAATAAAACACATTACTGACACCAAAGAGCTACCCGTGTGGCTAAGGCAGAAGCGTAAGTGTTTGACTGAGCTACCAACAGACACTATAGTCAAATACAATGTTCCAATAAAGAAAGGAAGCATTCTATACCTGTGGAGAAGGAAGGGGGCTAACTCCAGCTCTGTTTTCATTCCTTTAACTCCCTTAGTTCTATCCATCGGTTCAAAGCAGAGGTTTACCGCTGTTTTAGTCTGTGCTCTATCACTCTCCCATTTAGCTTTCTTTTTCTTTGTGCCAGTCCAGCTCCAGTTCTGGTGTCCACCATTACAACAAAATAAATCCAATAAATCCCTTTCTTTAGGAAAAAGGACAGATCTGGCTCCTCACGTGTTCAGTTTAAACTCTCCCGGTCGTGTGACGTTGTCATAGTGACATAAGTCTGCCATAAATCAGTCCAGTCTTGTCCGACCCGACCGGGGAAGCTGGAAATAGCATTTGGAAATAACCTATTTTGGTGCTGATAATCTCATGTTAAATTGTGGACTACCATCAGGTATATTTATATATAGAAAACTGAGACTTTTTCAAGATCACGCAGAAAGTCTGTACAGCACCTTTAATGATAAAAACGCTAATAGTCACACAGTCTAATAATGAACCAAAACTATAGAGTGAATGCACATCCGTCACTTCCCCCCAGGCCACGCCCCCAGGCCACGCCCCTCTCAGTCAGACTGAGCGGCAAAAACAAAGCGGCTCAACATGGCGGAGTATAGCAGTAACTCCAGCCAGAGCAGAAAACTGTGGAATATGAAATTAAAGCCAACTGGACTGGACATGGATCCATCCAAGCTACCAAACAACCAGTGTTCTACCAACACTGATCTGGGACAGAAATCACCTATCCTGACATTTACATGAACCTGAGTTCAACGCCGGGAAAATCCCCAATGCAAAGGCTGAAAGCATCCAACAGACCCAGAGTTGTGTCCATCCTGGTCCTGGTTCATTAGAGGATTCCAGCTGGTGAGTGCTTTCATTCAACATACTATTGTTTTGGAGGTTTTGTGTCAGTGCAGACGGAGTTTGTTGGTGGTGATTTAGGCGGTAAAGGCCCAGCAGTAGTGCTCACAGTTCACTACTGATTTACTGGAGTTGAACCCTTAGTACTGACCCAAGTGAGTGGATGATCTACTGGTACTGTGGAGATTTAAGGAGAGTTCACATCAAATACTGGATCCAACACAGATCCAACAGCTGTGTGCTAGAGGAGCCCCTGATCTGGAAAACTAGGTTAGCCTCAGTTTAAGCTAGTTTACAAATCATGTAGAGCACAAGGTTCACAATCACACAACTGAAGACACAAACGATTCAGTTCTGAAACATAGAACTAAATGACAGAGGCTAACATGAAGAGCTTTACTAAGAAGGAAGGTTAGCCAAAACCAGATGGAATTTAAGGATGAGTTTACACCAGAACACAGCACAAATGAACGTTAGCTGACACAGATCCAGGTTTGGTTGTCTGGATTCCAGTTCTTTCTCTGAATTGCAGCGATCCATCTGCTTCTTCTGTCTGTGGCTTTAGGTCTCCGCTAAAACCAGAGCTCCCAGTGCTTTTAAACCTATTTGTGCGATCAATGACACAACAGCTCTGCCCCATTTTTAGATTGTTCTTCAGTTTAGACAGTATCTAAGCCAACGCTGTCACTCATCTCCCTCTTTCTGCCACTCAGTGGGCGGAACCGCGGTGACTTCCGCTAGTGGTGACGTCACATGCAGACCCTCTATTGTGGTGAGTCTTCTATGTTACCAATGATGTAAATTACAGACAAATTTAGATGCACTGTTAATGTTACAATTCGAAACAATGAAAATGAAACTAACCAAAGCTGAGCACAAAACAAACAACCAAAACGAACTCTGAAACCACAAAAGCAGAACACAACCTGGATCCAGGAGCCTGTGAAACCATGGGAGCAGAACCAGGCCTTGAACTGGTAGAGAAACACAAGATGTACAGCTAAAATATAAAATACACAACTCTACCAACTCGATATGAAGGGAAAAACAGAAAGAGACATGAAATAAGCTGAGGTCCCTTTAGTTCCTGTGTCTCTCTCTCTCGCTCTCTCTCGCTCTCTCTCTCTGGGAAGGCGTGGCACACACCTGTTCTCCCTCTCTCTCCTTCACCGTATATAAACCTGGGTTGGTACATGGTACAGATCCAGTCCCTTCCGTTCTGCTTGTGTGTATTCTTTAATGGGCTTAGTCAGTAACCAGCTGGATTTTCTCTGCCTTTCTACTGCAGATGCTCCTGTCGCTGCTCCTCCTGGATTCTTCCATCCCATCTCATCCATGCCGTTCAGTCCTCAGCTCAGCCCCCCCCCCCATCTCCCTGGATGCACTGCCTCCAACCGCTACAGGCTGTGACCTCCACCACTTCCAGCTGTAAATAAACTCTGTCAAATCTGCACCTACTAGTGATGTAACAATTACCGGTATAACGATAAACCCCAGTAAATTTTCCGACGGTTAGTATTACTGTTTAAATTCTAATTATCATGATAACTGTGTTCAACTACCGCACTTTGAAAATCACAGTAATACTGCTCATATCCTGGAGAAGCAGATCAGCCTAACATGTTTTAAAATCCTCATTCTTTCAGAATATTTACATTTGTTCATTAAACAGTTCAGGAAAATATGATTGTGTTTCACTTTCTGTTTGTGTGTGCACAGTAGTGTGTATGTGTGACACTGGGAATGATCTGATCTGGAAAATGATCAAACAAACTCCACTCTGACCTGTCCAACTACTTTTTTTCACACTCAAAAACCACTCAGGAATCAATAGGAGAATTGATAAAGAATTTGATTGATAGGCAGAACTGATAATGGCATTGATAATAATCAAATCCTATCAGTTCCACCCCTGGTGCAGATATCTCTTGTGTCCATAAGGTTCCAGCTTTAATGCACATTTGTATGTTTGATGTTTACATGTTAATATTTGAATGTTTCTGCAACAGAAACTACATTGTGTGTGTTATTTTATAAGTTTTCTTCAAAATACAACTTGGTTAAATTATTTCAGGGTGTGTATCAGTACTTTTTGAACATTTTGAGCATATTTCAACAATACCACGATAATAATGATAACTGTGAAAATTTTGGTCACAATAACCATGATATGAAGTTTTCATATCGTTCCAACCCTATTATGGTCTTATCACCCAGCCTTACATACAGCTAGTGTCAGGAAGAGAAATAGAAAATGCTGTACTAACTGGATCACCTCGGGTTTACAACAGCTGGGAATCCATCACTGTTTTAATTATGTAACCCAGTTACAAAGTGTACCCTGTACACCCTGACCCACATCCCTCTCACATTGTAATCACATTCTTACAAGCCTTACAGGTCTTCTTTGTGGATGGAATTACGCTCATCACAGCTCCTAATATTACTTATTATCTGGTCTGTACATCGTCTTTTCTCATTGAATTCAGTGTCATCCTCACCTCAGCTTTTGTGTAAATGAAGTCATGTGAAAGTCATGAAATCCTGTCAGATTGACGCTGTGTTTGTTCAGCTCCAGGACTGGGGGCTGTTTGGAAAGGGAAGGATTTATTAAAGGTCGGCAGAGGGGTGATAACTGAGCGGGACTGTTGTCAGGAAAAAACACACACTGCAGATTAAGTCGAGCTCCTCAGTGGCTTTGACGATCCATGAAGCCGGCTCGGAAAAAAGCAGCATGTTTATAAGAGACTGATGACCTGAGGATGAGGGCTGGAAATTTATACAAAACCTATGTTTTGGTTTGAAATTCATGTTACATTTACACCTGTTTATTTGAGGTGTATGTTAGTCTGTCCATTTCAACCAAACAGTAGCTGGTGTTGTAACGCTGTACCAGGGATGTAACGAGTACCGGTATAACGATAAACCACGGTAAAATTCCCAATGGTTAGTATTAACGTTTAAATACTAATTATCATGATGACTGTGTTTGATTACCGCACTTTGAAAGACAAGAGAGAGAGAGAGACTATCTATTTATCTATCTATGAAAAAGAAACTAAACTCAAACTTGATATGGAAAATTTTCAAACAATGGCCATAAGGTGCCATCTTCGGTTCAGTTTTAGGTCCGATTTTATTTTCTATTTATACGCTCCCACTTGGTGAGATTTTTAAACGCCACAACATCTCTTTCCATTGCTACGTGGACGACACACAGATATACCTGCCCTTGAGACCAGATGACCCCAGAAGCCTAGCTGCTGTGTCTGATTGCCTCAGTGATGTAAGCCGTTGGATGGCCCAGAACTTCCTGCAATTAAACAGCTCCAAATCAGAAGTCATACTGTTCGGTCCACTAAATTCCACCATTGCATTAAAAGACAGCCTCGGTCCCCTCTCCTCAAACATTACTCCCACCGCAAGAAATCTCGGGGTAATATTTGACTCAGACCTCTCCTTCCAAGTACACATAAATAAAGTTATCCAATCCTGTTTTCTCCAGCTACGAACTATTTCCAAAATCAAACCAATAGTCCCACACCACGGCCTGGAAACAATCATCCACTCATTCATATTCAGCAGACTTGACGACTGTAATTCACTTCTGTCTGGCATCAGCCAAAAATCACTGTCCCGCCTCCAACTGGTCCAGAACGCAGCAGCTAGGCTTCTGACTGGTTTGAACAGACAACATCATATCACTCCTATCCTGGCATCCCTCCACTGGCTCCCTGTGTGTTTTAGAATTGATTTTAAGATTTTACTGATCACTTTTAAAGCCCGAATGGGCCTGGCCCCAAGTTACATAGAAGAAATGCTAGTTGACTACGAGCCAGCACGCAGCCTTAGATGATCCTCGGGGGGGCAGAGGGCTCCTGGCTGTTCCAAAGTCCAGGCTTAAATCAAAAGGTGAGCGGGCATTTTCCATCAGGGCCCCTCGACTTTGGAACGGCCTGCCCCAGGAGATAAGGCTGAGGAATCAGTAACATCTTTTAAATCACTTCTTAAAACCCTTTTTTATAGACTTGCTTTTATGTGATATCTGTCCCTTTTTAAATTTTAATTTAAATTTTTAAATTTAATCCTGTTTGATAATTAACTTGTTCATACATCTCTCTAATTGTGTTGCTTCTGTTTTAGTGTTTTTACTTGCTTCTTGTATCCTGCTGTTGTGCCCTCTGTCAAAGCACTTTGTAAACTTTGTTTTTAAAGGTGCTATACAATTAAAGTTATTATTATTATTATTATTGTCTTTAATGCACATTTGTATGTTTGATGTTTACATGTTAATATTTGAATGTTTCCGCCAACAGAAAGTACATTGTGCCTATTATTTGTTTTTTTGTTGTTTTTTTTTTCAAAATACAACGTAGTTAAATTATTTCAGGTTGTGTATTAGCACTTTTTGAACATTTTGAGCACATTTCAACAATATCATAATAATAATGATAACCATGATAATTTTAGTCACAATAACCATGATATGAAATGTTCATATCATTACATAACTGCGCTGTACTGGAGCAGAAGAGGGACATGAAACAAATCAGTGTATGGGTTGTTATCATGGATGCAGGCAACTGTACGAAAGCCCATTTTCTGCCAAAAAAAAACATTCTGCATGTCAAAATAAAATTATAAAACTACACTAGGGATGTAATGATATGAAAATTTCATATCATGGTTATTATGACCAAAATTATCATGGTTATCATTATTATCACAATATTGTTGAAATGTGCTCAAAATGTTCAAAAAGTGCTAATACACACACTGAAATAATGTAACCAAGTTATATTTTGAAAAAAAAAAAAAAAAAAGAATGAAAAAATATGTGCAATGTACTTTCTGTTGCAGAAACATTGAAATATTAACATGTAAATATCAAACATACAAATGTGCATTAAAGATGGAACCTTATGACCCTAAGAGATATCTGCACCAGAGGTGGAAATTAATAGGATTTGATCAATACCAATACCATGGTCAGTTCTGCTTACTAGTCCAATCCCTTATCAATTCTCCTATTGATTCCTGAGTGGTTTTTTGAGTGGGAAAAAAAGTAGTTGGAGCTTGTTTGATCATTTTTCACATCCCTAAACATCCTACATCCCTAAACTACACTAAAAATTATGATTTATAATCTGGTTCTAATTCCAGCCTTCTTACACTTGTAGCCAATACACTTATAAGTGTGTCAAACTCAGTACACAATCTGATTTACACACTTATCAAACAGTGAATGTTACATCTACAGCAGGTTTATCTAATGGCACCTTTGCCACCCCGTGGTACTAGTTTTTTAGTATCACCTCCGCCGAGGTTCCAGAACTGGGGACCAGACACTAAAAGGTGACGTGTAAACACTGCAGACCACTGATTGGTCAGAGTCATCTCTGTGACCCACCCTTTTACAAAAAAAATGGACCAATGGTCCTGTAGCTTACCGGACAAATTCAAAGCTTTGGGAAATGTATCCAGATCCATTTATTCTCCCCCAGTTCTGTGTATTTATTCTATTACAGAAATAGCCCATGTTTTGCTCATATTCCAATCAGATCTGTAAAAAAGTCAAATTCACACTTGATATCATTGATACTGATTTATTGGATCAATCCACTTCCTATCTGTTAGAATGGGAAAATTTTTCAAAGTGGCACCAAATCCAGAATCAGATCCGGATCCAAATAATTTCAATCCCTTGCGCTGACATCATCATACAGAGGCTGTATACCAAGTTTGAAGTCAATCAGAACTGGAGTTTGGGAGAAGAAGACGATTGAAATGTTTTCCCCATAAGAGCCCATGTTAAATTTTGCGTCAGTTCCAGATCCAGAAGAAGATCCTGATCAGCATGTGGACATTATGTTTGGCTCATCTCCCCATCAGGGCTGGACTGGAGACATTTACACTGGAGATCATTTAGATTTACTGAGTTATTGCATCCATCCACTTCCTATCTCTGATAATGGGGACATTTTTCAAAGTGACACCAAATCCAGAATCAGATCCAGATCCAAATAGTTTCACTAACTTTTGTTGACATCATCATAAAGAAGCTGTATACCAAGTTTGAGGTCAATCAGAATTGTAGTTTCGGAGAAGAAGACGATTGAAAGTTTTGTAACGGATGACAGACGACGACACCAGACGCTGCATGATGACAACAGCTAGCAGCCTGTCGGCCGATAAGCTACCAACAGATGCAGAAGTTGACAGTAAATGTAGCAGTAGGTGAATCCACATGATGACAGCCTGTAAAACTACACCATTCAGTCAGGAGATTCAGTCTCTGGTGGCCGATGTAAAAATTCAGCATGAGTTTGACGAGACAACATGCAACGAGCGAATTTATCAGCGACTCTGAGCAGACGACACGGAAGTAACGCGCCACATCGCTATGACGACCAGGTACTGTAAAGTGGGTAGTATCCTGGAATGGAAACGGTCTGGAATAGGACCTGGTACGCACGTCGAGTTGAGCCAGTTCCACATAGCGGAAACACGGCAAGAGATTCAAGAACAGCGTCCATCCCACAGCAAGAACAAGTGCGATGCAGAGATTCTGAAATGTGAACATGTGGTTGTGTGCATTTTTGCCTTTTTCAAAAAACATATTTGAGCTGTTTTATCATTTTTAAAGTGTTTTTATATGATCCTTTATAGTTTTTTTACCAAATGGTAAAATTTCAGTTTACATGTTATAATGATAATAAAGAATAATCTATTCTATTTTATGATTGGATTACAGTTACAGTTACTAACCTTAAAATCAACACATAACATGATTAGTTTTAGAAGTGCACATTCTTCACTTTGACGTTTAAATCTCTATAAATTGCACATGGTGTGGTCTGCTTGTACCGACAATGGAGTTACGATGAGCATCACATTACATGTCAGACTGAGTGGTAAATTTGCATGAGTTGTAAATTTGTATTACTGTATTTTTGTTTTTTTTCACACATTATGGATGTGAAAACAAAGAAACTACAAACTGGTACAAACCTGTCCAACTGCTTTGTTGGTTTAAAGAGGCAAGAAAAATGTCCTTCAGCTTTGCAGCTTCTGTTCTACTCTGTGAACTCTGTACACTCAAAATTTAATTTTCATTATTGCTTCCTGTTTTTCCCTCCAACTTGGTGCAGTGAAAAAATGAAAAGGTCGAGGAAAAATGGGAACTTCATTCTTTCAACAGCCAAAACATCCCAGTGCATGTTGACCCCCTGGTTCAGAACACTTGCAGTAGCAGTAGTGTATGAATCCAGTCTTATCATTTCTTGCCTTAAACAAAGGAAACGCACCCGTTTTGTGCTCAGCACGCTGTTTGAAATTCTGTCATACATGTCTTGCAAAACAATGTTTGACATTTGACATTTTGCGAACATGGAGAAAAGACTGTTATTCAAAATCCAAAACATACCTATGATTGGCAACGTGCCCTGGAAAGAAGGCATGAAGAAACAGTGGTGAATGGGAAACAGACTCATACACTGTCGTCCATCTGAGAACGACGCTGATGTGGACCAGACGCCGTTCGGACCCCATCCCTTATACAGTCCCCTATAGCAGTGGTTCCTAACCTTTTTTCCTTGGAGCCCCCCCACCCCCATTGGGCGTATGAGTATTTGTTCTTTAACATGCACATACACAGTATATTTTTTAAAACTTGTAACCTCAATGCAGACAAAGCCTCACAGCCCTCTGGGATCTCTGGCACCCACCTGTTCAGGGTGTGCACCCCAGGTTAAGACCCCTGCCCTACAGTACTGTACTTTGAATTTCTGTTTTGGCAAGTTCACAGTAACAGATTGATTACTGCACTGTAACTCTACTTTCCTTTGGTTTTGTCAAAACAACTGAGAGGAGAAGTACTACTACTGGTATACTACACCAGTGGTGTTTTCTCTCAGACTGCAGTGGAAGCTCAGCTTCCCCTAAAATTATGAAAATTAAATGGTTAAATATGTTCGGTTGTGTTGACATTTCATTGACTACAAATGTGTTAGAACACGTTCATCTCACAGATGAGTTTGTTCAGAATCAGCTTTATCACAAATCAGCAGACTGGCTGTTGTTCCCTTCTCCTCCATCCCCGTGTCTGTGTTTTCTCCTCCATCTCTGCTCAGTGCATGTGTCTGCAGACTGTGTCCGTCTCTGGGCTTCAATGGGACTGAGTGGAACAGGTTTTTTCATTGACTCTAAACTGGACGGTAATTGGATAAATGACACCATGTTGTCCCGCCCCCGGACACCGGGCGTCTCTGGGGGTGAATGGAGCTGTGGGCGGAGCTCGGCCGGGCTGGACGCCAGAATCCCACGTGCTGATTGGAGGATCAGTCAGAGGCTGAATCCTGTTTGATTGACAGCTGTTTTCAGATCTGCTCCTTCACTGACACAGTTCAGTTTAATACCGTCACACATTCTGCTGTGAAAGAGAGAGAGAAACCACTACCAAATTACTGGTTCATTTCTTGCACTGTAAATAAAACACACTCATTGGACTTCCTTGTTTCAAATTAACATAATTTCAGCGTTTTCTTGTTTCAGTTCCATAATTTAATTGTTTCTTGTTCGAGTTTAATATTGTTTTGTAGATAGTTAAATCAATCAAACTGTCGGCTAGGTCGCAGTAAAAGGAGCATCTGTAGTTTAAAAAGGCTGAAGTCTGACACCCACAATGCACTGGGCCAAGGCCGTCTGAGCAGACCAGCTCTGCTGGACATTCAGAGGACACTGGTCCAGTCCTGGAAAAGACGCCTACTGGTACGATAAGGACACTGAGTATTTTCTTAAAATGGAACAGAGGGACGAATGTATGTTTAAATAACTTGACAATTTTTTTTAATGTAAGCCGACAATGAGCTTCCCCTGTCTGACAGACGAGCAGCCGCCACTGTACTATACTATACACAAACAAACTTTCACAAAAGCTTGCGTGACAAAATTACAAAGTTGGCACTTTACTGCATCTAGCAGTTTTGTGTGTGCTTTACAACAGTGTGTCGATGCTTTCAAACAGTGGATGTTTGCTTTCTTTAATTTCTTGTTCATTTTAATGCCTGGTACAACTAAAGGTACATTTGTTTGGACAAATATAATGATAACAATAAAAATTGCTCTTAAGAGTTTCATTTCAGAGCTAATATCTTGCCACTTTCCATATTTTCTTGATAAAAACAAAAATCACTTCAGTTCTTACATCAGTATCTATGTCATTGTACTGACAAAAACAGTGCTTTTATTCATTCCATGTTTTCTTTTCTGTCTGTTTTAGTCACATGATACACACAGGAGTTAGTACTTGATTGCATAACCATTGTTCTGATGACTTTTGATGGTCTAATAATTTTTTCCACGACTGTATCTGGTTATATGTGGTTTTAGATTAACACCATAAATCCTGTGTGTACATCATTAGGCATAACGGCATGAATCAATGCAATACCATTTCATAAATGACTTCTTATTTTATTAAATTAGTAAATTAATTACATTTTAAATTAAAATAAAGAAAATGACCTCAAACTTATTCATCACTGGTTGTGATTTTTAGTTATCTATGGTGTCAACATGACAAGCAAGCTGCTGATTTCCAAGATAAAAGATGAAGATATAATACAGGGCTTATAAAATGTATAAATCCTACATGTCAAAATGCAGATGAAATGAGGTTAGGGGTGTGTATTGGTAAGAATCTGGTGATACGAGACTAGGATCACGATACGATATATTACAATATATCATGATACTGTTAAAAAGGCAATTTTTTTATTGGTTTTGTTTCTTTTTTAAAAAGATTATCTCCTGGAAGAATTGAATTACACCAGAAATCTGCACAAATACTAAACACATTTCTATTTGATCAGAACAGAATCAAATGTTATATCACAAAATATTCCTCTGTTAAAACTTAAATTATGTTTTACAGCTATTACAGTTTAAAATCCTGCTCTAATGTTCATATTCTATTAGTTCCTAACTAATGTCACAACATCAAATATAAACAAAAAAGAAAAACAAAATGAACCTCTGCAATATCTGTATTTGAATAAATACCTAAAAATATCAATACAGTATCTTTTAATATCAATACAATATTGTGTAGACAAAATATTGCGATATTTGGCAGAACCGATATTTTCTAACACCCCTAAATGAGGTAGGTGTGAAAGCATCTTAAATGACTAAAATATAACAAAATTCAAGACGAAATTGCAATGTAAGTGACCCAGCCTGTAATTCTGACTGAGTTTCTTGGTGTGTGCTGGTTGACTGCTCCAGTATTTGACTTGCAGCCTGATCTGTCATCAGACATGAGGGGGAAAACATAGTTGTCAGATTTTTGGAGGTTTTTTCTTAAAAAACAGTGTTGTAAAGAAGAAACATTTCAAGAAACACATCTGAAAGTGGAAGAAAATACAAACATTTTTAGACAATTTTCCTTTGGAAGTGACTTGAAGTTTCTATTGAAAATTGAACATTGATGAGCTGGTATCTCCTGGTGTGAACAGAGGTGGTGTGTCCTCAGACATATTTTACAGTTGTACTGACCCGTCCCAAAGTGAAGGCCCTGTTTCACCCTGAACAGCAGCTCTTGGTGAGACTTCAGGTGAGGTCCACCTGTTCAACCACTGTTCACACTAAACACGATCTGTCAACTTCACTACAATCATCAGCACATTTTCCTCCTGCCTTTCTATCTGTAAATCAATAGTCTTTGTGCAGACGCTGGTGAGTGCTCCCCTCTCCCCCCTCCCACTGTGGGTCTGCTGACTTCCCATCATACCTCATTCCTCCTCCTGGTAAATTCTACATCTCAGCAGAGACCGTCTGTGTCTGCAGAACACTTTGTTCCAACAGTCTATCATGCATTCAGAGTCATGTAGCGCCTTAGTGGACCACGAAATCACAATCATAGCCCCCGAGTCCAGGTAAACACAACAAATGAGCAAAATACAACATTTACACATGACACTCTGGAGCATTTTGGTTGATCCACAACACATGGTCCATTTACCATCATGGAACAAGCTGAAGCAGAAATTTTGACTATTTCAACTGAGAAACTACTTTCTGTTTTTACAACTATAACCGCTGCAACAGTTATCAATTATCAGAGGAGTTCACTGATTTAATAGTCACTGACAAATCAGTTAATTGTTGCAGAATGTTGCTGTTGTAGAATACACGATTAATGATTCAAATGGGATAAACAAATGATGACTTCTTGTAATTGATCAATTTAGGTCTCATATCATCAGAGTCTTGGGTCCCATGATGTCATCTCTATGCCTTTAAGCTTTTCTTGTTCTCCTTTGTGTAAAAAGTCTACTTAGCATTACTACAGTAACACTGACAGGTTGTGTAAACACACACTGTGCTCTGAGATACAAACTCAGAAACACAAACGTGGTTAAACTGTCGTAGAGCACTGACACACCCATCAAATCCTGAAAGAAACACGCATAAACAAACACAAATGAGGCCAGTGCCTTCCATTTGGAAACACCTGCACATCTAGTGGATGGACTGTAACAGGATCAGACCAAGTCAAACTGTGAAGAAAATCTGAGGACAAGATTCAAATCACAGGCCAGACAGAACTTCATTCATGTGTTCAGTTCTGTTCATTTTAACAGAGTCTGACAGTAAACGACCAGACTGTGGTCCAGTGGTCAAAAACTTCATTCAGAACTCCACAGAGTAAAAATTCACACTTGAAACATGATCGTACACAGAATATGTGTGAATGAAATAAATAAACAGAAAGGCAAACAAGTGGTTCCTGGCACAACAAACCCTGCCCCTCGTATGCATTGTATCTGATTTTGGCATCGAACCAGCTGATGTCATCATGTCTATGCGTGTGCTGATGTCAGAATGTCAATTGTCTTTATATATGTGCCAATTTTGAAGTAAATTGAAATAAAATTAATGTTTTTATTGACATTTGAAATGTCGCCTAATATAAGTAAATGGGAGAAAAAAAAGATTATTAAAAAAATTCATAAAAATTTTAAATTTTGACCTACTTTTCCCAAAATGTAACCACATCTATCTGGGTCACTGGTAATCTATAAACCCAATTTGGTATGAATTCAACCAATAGTTTTGCAGCAATAGATATATGAAATTTTGCCTACTATAAGTAAATGGAAAAAAAAAAAATTAAAAATTCGTAAAAAAAAAATTTAACTTTGACCTACTTTACACAAAATGTAATCAGATCTGTTTTGGGTCACTGTCAATCTATAAACCCAATTTGGTAAGATTTCAACCAATTGTTTTGGTGCTAGAATGTTAACAAACAAACAAACAGAACCAAAAACAACCCCCTTGCCTCCCCTTCAGGGGGCGGGGTAATAAAAGACTACGTTCACAGGTTCATTTGCCTTCTACTGAACTAGACAGAACAGATAATGGACTGATAAACAAAGTATGAAGTATGAAGATGTAGAAACACCTCATAAAAGCCTTATTCTACATCAAGTAAATACATGAAGATCCCGTTAAACAGATGCAGTGGGCGCTAATTAGCTAAGATGCTAACATTCACTAGCACCAAACTTCTGTATTTTCTCATTTAATACTTGTAACTTCACTTCTCAGCTCCATCCTCTTCCTCTATACTGGATCATCACATGTGAAGTGGTGGAATATTTCCTTGGAAAACTGTGACGTCTGTCCAAGAATCTCCGTTTTCACGTTTCCCTTATTTTTACACACAAACACAAAAACAAAGCTTCACTAAAATCTCCACTTTGACCAGAGTTTTTAGAAACCACTGTTTTTGGTGGGCGTGGCCATTGTTGATGTGCAAACAACAGACACAAACACAGAGAAAAATCTCAGTTTTGCCAGATGCGCAGCCGCATGTAAACGTAGCCAAAGGCCCTGGTCACTGTCTGAGAAACGGAAACACACAGGAATGGATGGTTTTATGTTTAATGGAATGGTTTTACATGTGACACATTTAAATGTGTGTGTGTTTGTGAACGCCTGACTCTCATTGTCACTGTTTAATGACATCCTGTTTATTTAGCTTCTGTACCACTGGTCTCTCTGTTGTTTTTCGATGTTCTTACAGCTGAGATTCATGTTTTTAAGCCAGCAAACTCATCCATTGACACTAACTCCACCTCTTGGGTCTCAGGAATTTCAATCTTGACAACAAATGTTCCATTAACAGGATAGATGATGAGTAAACTGATGTAATATATGGATCAGAAAAGTAACCCAGCAAACAGTGTGGAAGAACTTGCACGACACATCCAAAAACCCTGACCATCAGTTAATACATTTCAAATGTATACATAGGATGTATTTAACTCCCAGGAAACGTCACGCTATGAAAATGATTCCATCCAAATTTCTGTTACTGTGAGTGACATGCTAAAGATTAATATCCCTTTATCACCATCTTTACTTCTGCTTAATGATGACTCTACCTTAGAACTTTCTCTTCAGCAAAAGCGTATATTATGGGCTGCTCTCACTGCAGCCAAGAAAATGCTGGCATTGAGATGGCAACCGCCTCATACTTTATCACGGCAACAATGGATAAAGTATTTTCTAGATATAGTTATGATGGAGAGGTCAGTGGGCCGGATGCATGCAGCCAGTGGAAAAACAGTATGTGGGATGGTGTTTATTTTTTGGTTAAAGAAAGAGTGCAACAGAACTGTCTATGACTTTCCTGATCACTACTCTGTTTATATCTGTAAATTATATTCTCTTTCATCGATATACATGTATTTGTCTTTATTTATCTTTATTAGTTGGTTTTTGTATTCTGAGATCCAGACTGGGTTGGTATGGGGGTTGCCACTGGTTCTGTGTGTGTGTGTGTGTGTGTGTGTGTGGGGGGGGGGGGGGGTTGTTATACTTTGTGTGTCACAGAATCTTGTATTATAAAATGTGAATTTCTTTTTCTTTTGTACTGTACTGCTGTGATGCACAATGAAAACAAATAAAAAATTGATCAAAAAAAAAAAAAGAAAAGTAACCCAGCTTCTTGAAGTGTGCTCTGTGTTCATCAGGCAGCCTTGAAAGCTTCCCACGCCACAGCTGACTGAGCGGCTGCATCACATGACGACCATCAACACCAAGCCAGTGGCGTTCATGGTCTGTTACATCACAGACAGAACAGAGCTGATTCAAGTCCGCATTTGTTCCACACACAAATCAATAAGTTCACCATCACTGAATGAAATCAAAGAGCTGCTCATTGATCTCACTGACTGTTTCATAAAAAATAGCCATGTATGTGAAAGACTGTATAAATTACTGCAAATTAAATTTAAACAAGTAACTCTACATTTCCCTTTTATGGAAGAGGATTAGGGTCACTGGGAAAAAAAATTAAGGTCCAATATATTTTTTTTAATTATTCTGAAAAAAAAAAAAAAGTCTGAATTCTGAGATTTAAGTAAGAATTTGGACTTTTTTCTCAGAATTCTGATTTTTTTCCTGACATTCACGGAGTGTCACTTTCACTTTATGGCATGCAGGGGGAGTGCAGCAGGTTTTCATGTGTGCATCCATTTTCTTTACTCAGTAGCACGCCTTCTAATGCTGATACAGTTAGCTTGTTGTTAGCTTATTGTTAGCTAGCTAGCACCAACCTGAGGTAGGTTCATCAATTCATAAATTTGTCTGAGGGCATTTGATACAGTCAAATACATTCTACACCCATGTTTTACCCACAGAATCACTACATTTCTGTCTCTGTTTAATGTAATTGTTGCAGTAGTATATATAATAACCTTTTCAGAAAAAAAAGTACAGCATTCTGACATAATGACGGATTTAGTTGACTTTTCACACTTCTGAGGGGTTCCGGAAGAAGCCATTTCACTACATAAGACGAGCACAAGGTGAGTGGATGTTATGTTTAGAAACTTGTCATATATTTGCAGGTCATCTGCACAGCAGTCCAACCACATTAACTAACAACTATACCGTCTACAGAGGGGAAACCTTACCAGGGGGTTTTTCTTCAAATTTACGTACACGAGTTTCAAAACATAACATTCACTCACCTTTTGCTCATCTAATAGTGAAAAGTCTCCTAAATCTATCATTCTGTCAGCCTGCTGTACTCCTCCTGCACGCCATAAAGCAAAACTGACACTCTCCCTGAATGTCAGGAAAAAAAAGAACAGCCTCAAAGTTGATTCCATCACAAACCGTCCTGTTGTTTACACACAAAACTGAAAGCGAAACCAAACTGTCACTTGGGCCTTTTTGGAATTCCAGCAATGAAGCAATGAAGCCGTTTCCGTGTTTGTTGCTGCTGCGGCCATACTGTGGCTGCGTGGAATTCCAAAAAGACCCAAGTGATGGTTTGGTTCTGGTTTCGCTTTGGTATGTACACAACCGGATGGCTTGTGATGGAGTACACTTCCAAGTTGTTCACCGTGAGGAAAGCGATTCAGGTGCGTAATCACTGAAAGACTAACTTAGGCTATCACTGAGGATTTACAGATTTGATGAAAAATTGGTGACAAATGTCATACTCTGCTTTAACTTGAGTAGTATTTCAGTTGGTGACTTGACCTTCTTCCAAAGTTAAGTTTTTGGGAGGGTACCTTCACTTGTACTCAAGTGTGACTTTCCAGTACTTTATGCAATACTGGCTGATACACACTGATGTTGCTGTAGATACTGATGTAAGTTGTCAAACAATAACAGAGTAACCACACAGAGATGAAAGGAAAAAGACAAAAACAGTACTTATTGACAACTGCTCAGTCCATCATCAAGTAAAAGTAGCTTTGCTGTGCAATTCTCTTCCAAGTATGGCTGGGGCAGTCAGTGGAGCTCAAATTAGTCATAACTGAATAAATGAAAGGACATTATCAAATAATTTAACTTACTTCAGACAACTGTATAACTACGGTATAATCAAATACACTATTTTATGTTTGTTTCATTAGTCAGCCAAAGCACAATAAGCACCACTTTGTCACAGATGGAGTTCAGGTTCAATAAGGTGTTACTGAAGTGACAAACTTCCACACTATGTAGATAGGTTTACTTATATTTTCCACTTCATTATCTATTTTTCTGTGCTTAAGCCACTTTCACTGTAGATTACAGTCAAACAATCCTTTTGCTGCGTAGCTCATAGTCGTCGTAGGAGAACCGAAGCTGAACCTACAGTATGTGTAAACAGAGCTGTTGTTGCTTGATGATATGTTTTACCAAGTAATGCTTCTGCTGTCTATTGTTGAAAATTAGTTTTTATAGCAAACTAGAGTGAATATGTATAAGTTGTGTGTGGTATCTGGATGCCATGCCATTACTTTACACTCTGTACCGTATGTACTGCTATTCACATGTCGTCATTTCTCCTCAGGTCTTGACTGGCATGTTCTTCCGCCTGAGTGCTCAGTTCGGTTGAAATGAGGCACGATCCAGACCACCCCTTCAGAAAGGCAGCGGTGCCACGTAGTGATGTTAGGGGTCATTGCTGTGCAGTTATTTTTCTTCTCTCTTAAAATGTTAGAGTACATAGTGAGTTCCTCAATCTCAGTTGCATCATGCAGCCTCAAACCATAATGAACCACACAGTGTACACACAACACTTATCTGGGCTTCTGTTTATATCTCATCAGTTTGCTTGGAGCTTTGGCAAAAACTGGACTTTCTGGTACCTGCTATCATGTGATAGAAATGCTGAGTAAATTGAGATCAAATACCTGTGGAAAAGCAGTTTATAATTATTTGAACTATTTTCTGCTACTTCAAGTATTGAAGCACCTCAGGAGCACTCTAAATGCTACCCTTTGTTAATAATTACACTCAGTCCCAGTACAGTGTAGCATCTTAACACATTTATCTTAGTTTGTGCCTGAGTGGTTTGACATTTTGTGCATCGAGTGATTATAAATGTTATTTTCACTATATAAAAGCTAAGTGGAATTACTGACTGGCATATTAACTTCCAAAAACAACACTGTGACTGTTTGATAGATTATAAATGGAAAGATTGTAAAACACATTGTGGTTCGTTCTATCAGGAAACTTCAGCTTCTCCATAAAAACAGGATTAATATTACTGAACTCAAAAGCAAGTAACCCTTTGCTGTTTTGGATCATGGAAACGTCTGGATAAAGTATCATAACTGGACCAGTGTCCCAATAATTACTGTAATAAAAAAGCTGAAGCACTGGATGGAAACAGAAACATCGCTGTGGTCACAAGCGCAGACTTTAACACTTGCTCTGTACATTATGGCGGATTTCTCCTCGAAGATCAAACGTCCAAAAACACAGGTTTACAGTTATCTGGATTATGAGCCGAACTTTTGAACCTGACCCATCTGTGAACTCAGGTCTGGGTGTCATTCTTTTGAGAAGAGTCTACAGATCACAGTGGGATCCTTTTGGTGTTTGGGAGATAAACGAGGGTCTACTGGGGGATAATTTACAGATTACCAGTTTGAGGAGGGGTTTAAAATTTGGTTTGACTTGTTCCACGTCCCCTTCAGACTGGTGGAGCTTGAAACTAAGCTTCACTCCAGTCACAAAAGGCATTTTCTGTCTTGATGTTCGATATTGTTAAAAAGTCTAATTTCCAGTTCAGAATGAATCTGAAAACCAACAGCAAGTCTACTGTTAGCCGCTCAGCCAAGTTCATATTCTTGTCATCTTGGTTTAGTTTTCTGATGACAGCTCTGCATTGGAGTTATTTTTGGGAGGCGGCACCAAATTCTGGGATGTCAACATGTTCTTGACTCTATCAGCACTGAAAAGGTAGAAAAACGGTAATTGTATTACAACACATCACTGAAAAATATAGGTTATATTTTGCCTCAGGTTTTTCAGCTTTTTGCAAGACTTGAGGCTATTTTTGTCTGATAAAATGCTCAGTGTCCAACGTCATACAGTCAGCAAAAAAACTGTAATATACAACAATTCGGAAAATTTGAGCACCTTCATTGGTGATGGGACAGATACGCTTACATCTTTTTCTAGATGACAAAATCTATCGACCAGTATTGATTGTGATGAGTCAAAAGCAATGCATTTCATAATAATAATAATAATAATAATAATAATAATAAATTTTATTTGTAATGCACTTTGCATTTTTATCTAAAAATCTCAAAGTGCTACAGGCAATAAATAACAGAGAATAAAAATAGAAAATAAGTAAGCCTAATATGGAACTTTAACATTTAAGCTGTCACTACTAAACAATGAAAGTGTGGGTATTTTAGGAAATCTTTTTGAGGCTAACCAATGTTTGAGTTTATTAATGACGTTTGTGATGTGGTGGGTTGGGGAAACAGATTGGATACGTTTATTAACCTCCTAAGATCCAGGAAATGTCAGCAAAGTACCAGCTTTTTTTGTTTTTCATTAAATCAGTGCCTATATTGGAAACATCATGATGCAACTGTTTTTTCATATGCAGTTTTTTAAATTTTTATGGAATGTCCTTTGTGGTGGACAGTTTTCATTTCTTTTTTTTTTTGTTTAAAGTTGTGAAACTTTTGTCCACAAATGTGGACAGAAAACCCACAGCTGGGTCTGAGGAGGTTAATATGATTCAGAAAAGTTGAATACAAAGAAATAAACACTGAAACTTGACAAATAAGAGCTGCAAAGTGGGTTTAAGACAGAGGTCAACTAAAGATTGATACCAAAGTCTACTATTGTAACTTTGACAACAAAGCTCCTATAACTTCTAACATCCAACAACAACCTTTTAACATCCAATGGTTTAATGTTAGTCAGGGGTGAAGGATGCGTAATAGTGGGTAATGGTGAGCTGACCAGGGAGGAGCTGGGAGTAGAGCCGCTGCTCCTCCACATCCAGAGGGGCCAGCTGAGGTGGCTTGGGTATCTGTGTGGGATGCCTCCTGGACGCCTCCCTGGGGAGGTGTTCTGGGCATGTTACACCAGGAGGAGACCTCGGGGAAGACCTAGGACAGGCTGGAGAGATCATGTCTCTCAGCTGGCCTGAGACCGCCTCAGGGTCCCTCTGGAAGAGCTAGAGGAGGAGTCTGGGGAGAGGGAAGTCTGGGCATCCCTGCTTAGACTGCTGCCTCTGCGGTAAGCAGAAGAAATGAATGGATGGATGGACGGACGGACGGATGGTAAGCCAGCCTCTTTTGAATCCTAAATCTAGCTGCCACATTCTGGTGTGACAGATACAACTGAACCACCACGAGTCCAGAGTCCAGTCCTCTGCTCTAGTCTTTAAAGAGGGGAAAGTGAAACTGAGATGGTACTGATTGTGGCTAATCTTGATTTGTTGTATGACTTACTTTTCAGAGGGATTGTACAGATTGTGTCATTAAATAACAGTCTTCTTCATAAACACTTTTGTGATTGTACCTAACCTTTGAATTATTTACAATGTATCCTTTACAAACTATTTTTAAATTATTTAGCACAGAGCACAAATTGATTAATTGATTTATTGATTGTTGCCAGATTTAGGTAAAATAAACAGTTAGGTCCATAAGTATTTGGACGATAACACATAGTTTGTAATTGTGGCTCTTAAATTTCCACAGTGGATTTGAATAGAGGGAATGTGGAACCCATGGACCAAACACTGAGTGTCCTGCTTGAAGATGCTTTGTCCTACAGTTTCAGTCACTGTTTGTGGGTCTTTGTGGCTTCCGTTTAACATTCATTAACTGAAACACATATTCTATTGGGTTAGGATCAGGTCGCTGACTTGATTAGTTGTCCAAATAATATTGAGACTCTGAAAATGGATGGACTCAATTAAAGTGATTCATGGCGGTTCTAAATGGTTTATGCAGTATTTTTGTCCACACTTAAATAATGTCTTGATTGTTTCCTGTGGTGGGGAACAGAGACTCATTTACAAAGTCAGTGTCACCGTCCAAATACTTATGCACCTGACTGTATGAAGGATATCTTTGTGGTATCAGACTGATTTATTTTTTAAATGTCCATATTAAGGCTGTGTATCGGCAAGAATCTGGTGATACGATCCAAATCACAACACTAAGATCACGATACGATATATCACGATATATCATGATACTGTTAAAAAGGCAATTTTTTGTTGTTTCTTTTTTTTAAAACAATTATTTCCTTGAAGAACTGAATTACACCAGAAATCTGCACAAACACTAGACACATTATTTGATCACAACAGGATCTGATGCTATATCACAAAATGTTCCTGAGTTCAAACTGAAATTCTGTTTTACAGACATTCCAGTTTCAGATCCTGTTCAAATGTTCATATTCTATTAGTTCACAACTAACGTCAGAACATTTTAGTTCAATCCCAACTAAGGAACTAACATTACTGAATAAAAGAGTGTTAAATAATAATAAATAAAATATTAACAAAAAACAAAAATGAACGACTACAATATCTACATTTGAATAAATACCTAAAAATACAGATACAGTACTTTTTAATATCGATACAGTATTGTGAAATGAAATATCGCGATATATTGCAAACCAATACTTTCTTACAGCCCTAGTCCATATAAATATAGCTCCTAAGACAGTAAAGACTGCCAGCCCCTGGCGTAGAGCTTGCATACAGTATTATTAACCTGCTAACAGTATGGAATCCACCAGCTTCACACTATGATTTCAGAGAGACTCTCACATATTGTTTCAGCGGTCATTAGCAGGCTAGTATGGAATTTCAGACACCACCATTCACTTGTGCTAATGAGTTTGGTGGCCTAAGATCAACGGTCAACGTTACTGTCATCTCATATTTGTCCAGTGCATACAATATCCCAACAGCACCTTGAGTAAAGCTGGGTTTTTTTTAAGACTTCATATTAATTTGGACACAATGTTGAACTCCTTACATTTTGGTGTCAGAACAGAAGGCCTAACATCATGGTTGTTGTGACTAGGGATGGGAATCGAGAACCGGTTCTTTTTGAGAACTGGATCCCAGTAGCTCGATTCCTTGGAATCGTTTGCCTGCCTGCTTAACGATTCTGCTTATCGATTCTGCCTTCGTTATGCATGCGCGATGATGTCACGCGTACGCTGCATTGTTTTGGTCAGAACGTAGACAACACGGAGTTCAGGCAGAAACGGTCCAAACAGACCACACCAGGTCCAAACAGACCACAGCAGGTCCAAACAGACCACACCAGGTCTAAACAGACCACACCAGGTCCAAACAGACCACACCAGGTCCAAACAGACCACAGCAGGTCCAAACAGACCACAGCAGGTCTAAACAGACCACAGCAGGTCCAAACAGACCACAGCAGGTCCAAACAGACCACACCAGGTCCAAACAGACCACAGCAGGTCCAAACAGACCACACCAGGTCCAAACAGACCACACCAGGTCCAAACAGACCACAGCAGGTCTAAACAGACCACAGCAGGTCTAAACAGACCACAGCAGGTCTAAACAGACCACAGCAGGTCTAAACAGACCACAGCAGGTCCAAACAGACCACAGCAGGTCTAAACAGACCACAGCAGGTCCAAACAGACCACACCAGGTCCAAACAGACCACACCAGGTCTAAACAGACCACACCAGGTCCAAACAGACCACACCAGGTCCAAACAGACCACACCAGGTCCAAACAGACCACACCAGGTCTAAACAGACCACACCAGGTCCAAACAGACCACAGCAGGTCTAAACAGACCACACCAGGTCCAAACAGACCACACCAGGTCTAAACAGACCACACCAGGTCCAAACAGACCACACCAGGTCCAAACAGACCACACCAGGTCTAAACAGACCACAGCAGGTCTAAACAGACCACACCAGGTCTAAACAGACCACACCAGGTCCAAACAGACCACAGCAGGTCTAAACAGACCACACCAGGTCCAAACAGACCACACCAGGTCTAAACAGACCACACCAGGTCCAAACAGACCACACCAGGTCCAAACAGACCACACCAGGTCTAAACAGACCACACCAGGTCCAAACAGACCACACCAGGTCTAAACAGACCACAGCAGGTCCAAACAGACCACAGCAGGTCCAAACAGACCACAGCAGGTCCAAACAGACCACAGCAGGTCTAAACAGACCACACCAGGTCCAAACAGACCACAACAGGTCCAAACAGACCACACCAGGTCCAAACAGACCACACCAGGTCCAAACAGACCACACCAGGTCCAAACAGACCACACCAGGTCTAAACAGACCACAGCAGGTCTAAACAGACCACAGCAGGTCCAAACAGACCACAGCAGGTCTAAACAGACCACACCAGGTCCACTGGAACTCTGTCAAAGCTTCCATTTCTTCTAAAGGTGGAATCCCTCCAGTCTGTTCAAACATTTGTCCACATGTGATTCATTTACAGGAATGTCACGTATTTGATTCACTACTTAGCGGTGCTCATGAATGTAGCAGCAGAGTGAAGGCTGGGCCCAGTTCCGGTTCCGAACATCGTACCCCCTCAAATACAAGTTTCCAAAGGCAGGGGAAAGGAAATGAGGTGCACAGCAACAGGAGATGAGCCGAGCTGAGCCGGAAACACGTAGTGGAAATGCGGTAATAGAGGAATTAGTAAAACGCCTTAAGTTTCACTTTCACTGTACGCCCCCCCCCCCCCCCCCCAAACTGGGCCTAGTGTCATCTGTTCTTATTATTTGTTCATACTGTATATGTTCTATTTTCTGTGCAGATGGAAATGTAAAAGACAGTTAATGCAAACACACCTGTTTGTACTCTTTTATTCCTTCACCCAATGAGAATCGATAAGAGAATCGGATCAATAAGCAAAATTGATAGTGGAATCGGAATCGTTAAATTCTTATCAATTCCCATCCCTAGTTGTGACTTAAAATGTATTTCAGTGCTTTGAACATTTCAGGTTGAATGATTCTGTAAGTAGTGTGTGACATCAAGTGAAGTCAGGAGTAACAGACTCCATTACACTTCTGATGCCTTCAGCCTGACCCCCGTTCACGGCCTGTCCGTCTGCAGCTCCAGCTCCCCTTCTGTCCAAAGTCTTCACATGAACAGCTCAGAGTTTCCGTACTGGTGTATGCATGCTCATGTCAAGTTTGTTTTTATATACACTGTTTTAGGTGCACACACTGGTTATAAATGAGGGCCTGGAATGAAAAGTTGTGCATATGTTATGCACATTAATTACCTGAGGGGAAGGAAATCAACCTAAATACTGTTCTGATAAAAAGAGTACGAAGTTCATGAGTTCATTATCATCTAATTACCACACATTCAGTTTAAAACAGCCTATAAACCAACAACTCCAGTAGCTAAAGCTTTTTATCACAAGTGAAACATGAGGAAAGTGATGTGAAACAGGTGAAAACATCAGTGCAGTGGCAGCAGTGAGTCAGACCACAGAGTTACAGAGCAGACGCTTTGATTCCATAAATGCAGCCTTCAGCCCCAAGGCCGGGATATTATATCGCACATATATGAAGAAGAGTTTACCTGCAACGCAAACTCATTACAGCTTCAAATCCCCCCAGTGAATTTGTGCACGTGTGTGTGTGTGTGTGTGTGTGTGTGCGTGTGTGTGTATGTGTGTGTGTGTGTGTGTGTGTGCGTGTGTGTGTGTGTGTGTGTGTGTGCGAGGGGGTTGGTATGATTATATTAGATGCTCCGTTCCCTCTATCATCTGATCTTTTTATCCTGGTTTCTATGTTCATTCCTTTTCCCCTTACAGAGTTTTCCTTTTCTGTTTCTGAGGATGATCTGCAAAACAGCAAACTACAACATACACAGTTTGTCATTTTGCACCATAATGTTATCCACATTCAGTAAATCGCTAGAGATGACTTGTAAGTACAGTGTACAGTGTCCCAGAATGTACCTGTGAGAGAATAAACAGATATTTAAAAAAAAAAAAAAAAAAAATAGTACCACGTAATTTTCGTGTCCTGTTGACTGTGTTACATGCAGATTTTTGTATTAAATATAATGTATAGTAATATAAAAATGCATTGTATCTGAAAAATAGTTTCTCTTTTATCTCTATAAGTATTTATTTTCTAAATAGACCCAAAGTGCTTCCAAACTTGCGTCGTAACATTAGTCTACATTTAGTTTGAATTTTTAGCCCCATGTCCTGTTTTTAGGACCAGTTTCATAGAAGCACCCACAGATATTTTTTACATATCCTTTTACTTTTCTACTTTTTGTGGTTGCTGTTTCAGCTGTTTTGGGAATAAAGGACAAGTTGTTTGTCATTTCCAGACATGTCTTTTTCACATTTTTACCATTTTTTGTCTATTCAAATAATTGTTTAATGTAATCGAATCAAAGAAAATATTCTATAGATGAATCAGTTAGTAAAAATAATTGATAGCTGCAGCTCTATTATAGTCCATTTCTCTAATTAGATTCCTGTAAACCTTACAGACTAAGACTTTGGATGCAAGACTAACATATATTAAACTGTTTCTACCACATAACGTCAACTTCCTCTTCCCATGAACACATCAAATCGCAGCATAAAATCAGCCTGTTAGCGGTTTTGGTGTCTGTCATTTTAGAAAGTGAGCAGGCCAAACATTTGGTGGAAAGTTGGCATGAGAAAGAAGTAGAGCTGGCAGCACCAGAGTTGAATCAATACAACATTTGCAGATGCATGAATAAAGACGTCAATATGTGTGTTCAGCAACATGCAGCAGCAAATACACAATCAATAGCAGGCATGTCATAAAGTAGGAAATGTGCAGAGGGCTGAGGTTATCACTCCTACACTGATCACCTGAACATCCTGCAGGGCTTTTACATAAAGTTCACCACTGGAGGAGAAAATGAAGTCAGCCTTTCAGCTGTGAACCATGACGTCTGTGCAGAGATAACACAGAAGCATTTGTATGCCCACTGCCGTGGCTTTATCTGTATGTATGTGCATGTATGTGCACTTGTACTTGAACTTAAGACTGTTTTTCAACCTTGGGGTCGGGACCCCACGTGGGGTCGCCTGAAATTTCTAGTAATTGATAAAAATAAAAATAAAAAACTTACAAATAAAAAATATATGGTGAGTTGACAGAGACAATCACAAAAGACATGACAAACTGTGGCTGTGAAACTGCAGCACTGTGGTTCTGTTTCTGTGTCAAATGTTCACTGTGGTCAGTTTCAGATGCTGCAGCTCTTTCATCATTCATAGTTTCAGTTCTTGTTTGTTCAGTATTAATTGTCCTCCTTGTAAATCACAGCTGGACTGACTGGACAGATCCTGACCAAGGAAAATCACATTCTCCCTTTGTGCAGAAATCTACACCTGGATTTACTGCCTCTGTCCACAATAATAGACATTATATAGACTAAATGTCCTCTAACATTAACGTTTATTTGCAACAGAGTATAGCAAATTATTACATGATCAAAAACAAATTAATTTTAGCAAAAAAAGAAAAAAAAGTTTCTAAATATCTGGGGTCACCAGATATTTGTGATGTTAAAATGGGGTCACGAGCCAAAAAAGGTTGGAAACCACTGACTTCAGACAGTTTTATGTTTTTCCTTGTGCAGCCGAGTATAAAGAAATGACTGTCTGCACAGTGGTGTGGGCAGTTTGTGTCAGTTTACAGGCAACTCTCGCAGCCTGACTGATGACACAAATGAAGCCTGCAGAGGAAAAAAGTTGCATTCATTCATTTCACAGCGATGAATCTAAGAGACACATAATGCTGTCAGAACATCCTGTCTCTCTTTTCCCTTCACCATCCTCATCAAACACAGGGACGTTTACAAAAACCACTGCTATAAGATCACTTTTAGATATAATCTTTACACTTAGTTCTGCCAGAATGATTAAAAACAGCTCGATCTGAAATATCTACACCAATTGTATTATTTATTTGTATATTGTATGTCAGTCCATGCCCTGTTCTCTTCTGCTGCTGGACTAAATTAGTTCATTGAAGTTTCCTTTCATCTGATCAATAGTTTTTCTGCTGCCACTGTGACCCAACTAAACTGTCAATAGCAGGTGTTCAGGTCATTAGGCTACTGTGACCATCAACAAAAGATAATATAATCATGAAAATATACACTCAAATGTGTATTTGATAGCAAACTAACAAAACTCCACTGAAGTTAAAAATGCTTAGAATCAGTACTAGACATCATTTCCTATCACAGCTCCAACCCCTCCCAGTCTGAACAACTCATCTATGAATTTTTCACACGTTTCATTATAACATAACAGAACTGAAGCAGAAGGTGAACACTGATATGTGGATATTTCTTGGAGCATAGAGTAAAGAACTGAAGTGCATTTCAATAGTCACTGTGATAATGTGCATATATTTAACCCTTTCATGCATGAATTATGAGAACCTTAGTCAAATTTTTTTTCTTGAGTGTTTTTATTCCTCTTTAGGCATTAAAAAAACAATGCAAATGAATTTTTTTTTTTTATGAACCTAGTTTTTGTGGAGTCACAAAAATGTCCACTCAGCTGGACACCATGTGCTTAATTTTTGAAGTAAAGAAACATGTATTTAAAACTCATCTGAAGTGATATACTGTGTGAAAACTATGAAATAAAAACAGTTTTAATGTCACTAATCTGACACATTTCACACATTTGATCATACACTAATACTAGTCATTACTCATTTCATGAAGATAATATGCTCCTGAGACCCAGGAATTGGACAGTTTTAGCTTTTTTACACAAAAAAATTGTCTTGTTTGGAAACTGCATAATGCAACAGTTTTTTTCAGATACATTTTTAAAACAATTTTTATTCATTAATTGATTTTTTTAATAGAATATCCTTTGTAATGCACAGCATTTTTTGTGTAAAACTGTCAAACTTTTGTCCCCTATAGAGGACAAAATGCATTACTGGGTCTCAGCAGGATATGCAAAAAAAAAAAAAAAAAAGTTTCAGAAAACTGTTAATTACAGTCTAATAACAATGAGCAACTGATTTCCACTCAAACATGTTAGTGCAGATCAGGTTTATCATGAGCAGCAACGTTACAGTAATGGTCTGAACTGCAGCGTTCAGTGAGTGGGCTGGTATGGAACTGAAACAACAAAGCCATGAATACAGAAGAGAACAGCTGCACAAGAACTGACCACTGGACTGACCACTGGACTGACCACTGGACTGACCAGTGTGCATGACAGGGTTAATAGCAGACACCATATGCTATGCACTTCCATTTGTCATCAGCTGAATGTTGACAGCAGCTGTATTTAGACTCAGCTGTATTTAGACTCAGTCCTATCAGCTGTATTTAGACTCAGTCCTATCAGCTGTATTTAGACTCAGCTGTATTTAGACTCAGTCCTATCAGCTGTATTTAGACTCAGTCCTATCAGCTGTATTTAGACTCAGTCCTATCAGCTGTATTTAGACTCAGCTGTACTTAGACTCAGTCCTATCAGCTGTATTTAGACTCAGTCCTATCAGCTGTATTTAGACTCAGCTGTATTTAGACTCAGTCCTATCAGCTGTATTTAGACTCAGTCCTATCAGCTGTATTTAGACTCAGCTGTATTTAGACTCAGTCCTATCAGCTGTATTTAGACTCAGTCCTATCAGCTGTATTTAGACTCAGCTGTATTTAGACTCAGTCCTATCAGCTGTACTTAGACTCAGTCCTATCAGCTGTATTTAGACTCAGCTGTACTTAGACTCAGCTGTATTTAGACTCAGTCCTATCAGCTGTACTTAGACTCAGCTGTACTTAGACTCAGTCCTATCAGCTGTATTTAGACTCAGTCCTATCAGCTGTATTTAGACTCAGCTGTATTTAGACTCAGTCCTATCAGCTGTACTTAGACTCAGCTGTACTTAGACTCAGTCCTATCAGCTGTACTTAGACTCAGCTGTACTTAGACTCAGTCCTATCAGCTGTACTTAGACTCAGCTGTACTTAGACTCAGTCCTATCAGCTGTATTTAGACTCAGTCCTATCAGCTGTATTTAGACTCAGCTGTATTTAGACTCAGTCCTATCAGCTGTACTTAGACTCAGTCCTATCAGCTGTATTTAGACTCAGCTGTACTTAGACTCAGCTGTATTTAGACTCAGTCCTATCAGCTGTACTTAGACTCAGCTGTACTTAGACTCAGTCCTATCAGCTGTACTTAGACTCAGCTGTACTTAGACTCAGTCCTATCAGCTGTACTTAGACTCAGCTGTACTTAGACTCAGTCCTATCAGCTGTATTTAGACTCAGCTGTACTTAGACTCAGCTGTACTTAGACTCAGTCCTATCAGCTGTATTTAGACTCAGCTGTACTTAGACTCAGTCCTATCAGCTGTACTTAGACTCAGCTGTACTTAGACTCAGTCCTATCAGCTGTATTTAGACTCAGCTGTACTTAGACTCAGCTGTACTTAGACTCAGTCCTATCTAACCACGGCAGTAGATCCTAGACTCTTCCTCACTTCTGGACTAAACCGGACTCATTCTAGTCTGAGCACAAACAAAGACAGTTGCAGAAGTTTCTGACCGTGGGGGGGGGCCGGCCCGGGCACCTGCAGCTCCACCAGCCGGTACGCATCCGCCTCCGAGCGGTTGGCGCTCCACGCGGACGCCAGGGTGTCCGAACAGTTGGGCGCGTGTTCACCGCACGAGATGATGCTCTGGCGCGCGGCTTGGAAGTGCGCGCTCTGCTCAGCACCAGCGTTCATCCTGTTCCCGCCTCTGCCTCTGCCTCTACTACTGATAATACACCCCCTGTCTGTGGGGGGGGGGGAGAGGAGAGAGAGAGGGAGAGAGAGAGAGAGAGGGAGACAGGGAGAGAGAGAGAGAGGAGAGAGAGAGAGAGAGAGACAGAGGGAGAGAGAGGAGAGAGAGACAGGGGGAGAGAGAGGAGAGAGAGAGAGAGGAGAGAGAGAGGGAGAGAGTGACAGAGAGAGAGGAGAGAGAGAGGAGAGAGAGAGAGTGACAGAGAGAGAGGGGAGAGAGGGAGAGTGAGAGAGAGAGAGACAGGGAGAGAGAGAGAGAGCCAGGAGGGAGAGGGAGAGGAGAGAGTGACAGAGAGAGAGGAGAGAGAGAGAGGAGAGAGAGAGAGGAGAGAGAGAGTGACAGAGAGGGAGAGAGAGAGAGAGAGAGGGAGAGAGGAGAGAGAGAGAGGAGAGAGAGAGAGAGCGACAGAGAGGGAGACAGAGAGAGAGAGAGAGAAAGAGAGAGAGGAGAGAGAGATAGGAGAGAGAGAGAGACAGAGAGGGAGAGAGTGACAGAGAGAGAGAGGAGAGAGAGAGAGGAGAGAGAGAGAAAGACATGTTTAATAAGAATATTAATTCAATAAAGAATATATATATATACATATATATAATATATATATATATATATATATATATATATATATATATATATATATATATAATTTTCAGTGAGACTCAGTTGTCCAATCCACTGATAAAAACTGTATTTGGACAGTTTATCAGTGCTTATACATGTTATACATTCACAAAAATACATTTATTCAACATTTTTGGTGTGAAACCTCCTGTAATTACACAAGATATTTGTCAATTAACAAACAAGTCTGGTTCAACTGACAGAACTAATACTTCTTTTATGGTTGTCAGTAATTTGATTTCATTTTATTTATTTATTTTACATTATCAAACTTTAAATTAACAGTTAATCTCATAAATAGAAAAGAAATATTTGTGGAATTACGATACATTTGCAAATGTATTTTAACTATATTTTTCTGTGAAAAAAAATTCTTTTAAAAAATGGAAATTTTATGGTTATTCACAGCTACAGTTTTTTCATGTTATTTTACATTTGACATGTAAAATCACTGTCTATTTTTGTCATTTCATTTATATTTTCCTGTATCTTAAAAAATACAGGAAAAATCTGTGAAATAAACAGTGAAAATTCTGTTAATTACAGATTTTTTTAGTGTACTTAGGAAATTCATTTTTAAAAATTGCCATAAATCAGAATTAGAATTTCTGTATTGTTATTGTACAAGTACAACAAAACTGAGGTAGAGCTCTCCAACTTAGTACAAGAAATTACAAAGCACAACAACGACAGTAGAAGGCACTTATTTACATTATTATTCACTTATTTACATTAGGAAAAATAAAAAGTTAGATGTGTGGCTAAGAATATTTGTTAAAAAAAAAAAGGAAAAAGATATATAGATTTTAGTAGTGCAAAATACTTTGACAGTAGTGCAATTGGAATTGGAAAAGTGCAAATGACATGAGAACTAAATACTGTAAGTTAAATAGAGTGAAAGGATGAAATAATATAGAAGGCTGTAAACATGAGACAGATACTGCACATGTTCTAGGGTATGGTGAGGCTTTTACAGTGGACACCAGTGTCCTTACGGGTGTTCTATTGATGTTTTGTTTGGTTATTTATTGTGGTGATAGCTTTGGGAAGAAGCTCTCCCTCAGTCTGTCTGGGTTTATGTGACCTGCAGCACCGGCCTGAGGGCAACACTTCAGACATGTGGTTACTGGGCTGAGAGGAGTCTGTGATGCACCACACTGGACTTTCATTACATGAACTACAGGCGTGGGCAGAACCACTGCCAGCCATAAGTGACGTACCTGTTGTTGATTCTGGGTGATGGAGTGCAAGTAAAAAAGCAGCAGTCAGTGAGCTAGATTGAGTGGGAAGTCCGCATTCACACTTTGTGTGTGCAGCTATAAGCTTTGCACTCCACCATTGTCCTATAGAGGGTCTGCACATGACGTCACCACTAGCAGAAGTCACAGTGGTTCCGCCCACTGAGTGTCAGACAGAGGCAGATGAGTGACAGCGTTGGCTTCAATCCGGTCTAAACTGAAGAACAATACTGAATCCAAAATGGGGCAGAGCTGTTGTTGGTTGATTGTATTTTCAGGTTCTTAAAGCAGTGGGAGCTATCGTTTACAGACACCCAAAGACAAAGAAAACAGAAGGAGATGGATCCACAAACCCAGGAAACCAAACCTAGATCTGTGGGTCCTGTTTGGTGTCAGCTAACATTCACTGATGCTGTATTTTTGGCTCCAATCAGACCTGAAATGACCTATTGTTTTGGCTAACGGTCCTTCTTAGTGCAGCTCTTGGTTTCATGATCAGATCTTTCCTGGTTTTTGTCTTCAGTTTGTGATTGTGAACCTTGTGCTCCTACATGATTAGTAAACTAACTGAAACTGAGGCCAACCTAGTTTTACAAATACGGAGGAACTGGAGAATAAAGCTACGACGGAGTATTAGGACCACAGAAGAAAAGAAAAACACTGGGCACTACCAGAAGAAAGTCAGAAAATATGGAGATAAAACATGTAATTTTATGAGAATAAAGTCAAATACAAAAAGAATCACAATGTTCTGAGAATAAAGTTGTAGTTATAAAAAAAACTCATAATTTAACAAAAATGTCATTTGTTTATGAGATTAAAGTCGTCATATTCTGACAATAAAGCCATAATATTATCAGAATAATGTGTTCATTTAAACCAGGTGGTGTAAATCTGCTAATTTCCCAGAATGCAGTGGTGCCCTGCTGGTCCACAGCAGTAGTATCTGTGTTGGATAAAGGACTGGATCTGAACTAGACTCAGTAAATCTGCTCAGTCCCAGTAGATCCTGCATATATTCACTGGGGTCAGTCCACGCTGGACTGGAAATGACCTTTGGATCAGCTGGTTCTGGGCCCTAGTTTTGGAGCCTTTGGATCAGCTGGTTCTGGGCCCTAGTTTTGGACCCTTTGGATCAGCTGGTTCTGGGCCCTAGTTTTGGAGCCTTTGGATCAGCTGGTTCTGGGCCCTAGTTTAAGACCCTTTGGATCAGCTGGTTCTGGTCCTAGTTTTGGAGCCTTTGGATCAGCTGGTTCTGGTCCTAGTTTTGGAGCCTTTGGATCAGCTAGTTCTGGGCCCTAGTTTTGGACCCTTTGGATCAGCTGGTTCTGGGCCCTAGTTTTGGAGCCTTTGGATCAGCTGGTTCTGGGCCCTAGTTTTAGACCCTTTGGATCAGCTGGTTCTGGGCCCTAGTTTTGGAGCCTTTGGATCAGCTGGTTCTGGGCCCTAGTTTTGGAGCCTTTGGATCAGCTGGTTCTGGGCCCTAGTTTTAGACCCTTTGGATCAGCTGGTTCTGGGCCCTAGTTTTGGAGCCTTTGGATCAGCTGGTTCTGGGCCCTAGTTTTGGACCCTTTGGATCAGCTGGTTCTGGGCCCTAGTTTTGGAGCCTTTGGATCAGCTGGTTCTGGGCCCTAGTTTTGGAGCCTTTGGATCAGCTGGTTCTGGTCCTAGTTTTGGACCCTTTGGATCAACTGGTTCTGGGCCCTAGTTTTGGAGCCTTTGGATCAGCTGGTTCTGGGCCCTAGTTTTGGAGCCTTTGGATCAGCTGGTTCTGGTCCTAGTTTTGGAGCCTTTGGATCAGCTGGTTCTGGGCCCTAGTTTTGGAGCCTTTGGATCAGCTGGTTCTGGGCCCTAGTTTTGGAGCCTTTGGATCAGCTGGTTCTGGGCCCTAGTTTTAGACCCTTTGGATCAGCTGGTTCTGGGCCCTAGTTTTGGAGCCTTTGGATCAGCTGGTTCTGGGCCCTAGTTTTAGACCCTTTGGATCAGCTGGTTCTGGGCCCTAGTTTTGGAGCCTTTGGATCAGCTGGTTCTGGGCCCTAGTTTTGGAGCCTTTGGATCAGCTGGTTCTGGGCCCTAGTTTTGGACCCTTTGGATCAACTGGTTCTGGGCCCTAGTTTTGGAGCCTTTGGATCAGCTGGTTCTGGTCCTAGTTTTGGAGCCTTTGGATCAGCTGGTTCTGGTCCTAGTTTTAAACCCTTTGGATCAGCTGGTTCTGGTCCTAGTTTTGGACCCTTTGGATCAGCTGGTTCTGGGCCCTAGTTTTGGAGCCTTTGGATCAGCTGGTTCTGGGCCCTAGTTTTGGAGCCTTTGGATCAGCTGGTTCTGGTCCTAGTTTTGGACCCTTTGGATCAACTGGTTCTGGGCCCTAGTTTTGGAGCCTTTGGATCAGCTGGTTCTGGGCCCTAGTTTTGGAGCCTTTGGATCAGCTGGTTCTGGTCCTAGTTTTGGAGCCTTTGGATCAGCTAGTTCTGGGCCCTAGTTTTGGACCCTTTGGATCAGCTGGTTCTGGGCCCTAGTTTTGGAGCCTTTGGATCAGCTGGTTCTGGGCCCTAGTTTAGACCCTTTGGATCAGCTGGTTCTGGGCCCTAGTTTTGGAGCCTTTGGATCAGCTGGTTCTGGTCCTAGTTTTGGACCCTTTGGATCAGCTGGTTCTGGGCCCTAGTTTTAAACCCTTTGGATCAGGTGGTTCTGGTCCTAGTTTTGGACCCTGGTTGTCAGTCCTGATGAAACCATGTATATTAGCTTCAGGTCCACATAGCGCTGACCCCCTCCCCCCTGGATCAGGTCTGGATCCTCCATGTGTGTCCACATGTCAGTGTTCATGGACCACTTGTTCTTTGGTAGCTCGTACAGATCCATGTCCAGTCCAACTGTCCTTCATTTAATTTCAGATTTCCCATGGTCCTTTGCTCTGGCTGTGTTTACTGCTATACTCCGTCATGTTGAGCAGGTTGGTTTAAGACACTCAGTCTGACTGAGAGGGGCGTGGCCTGGGGGGGCAGTGACGTATGTGCAGACCCTCTATAGACGTGACCCAGCGCTGGTTGGTAACATGTCATCTTAGACTGGTGTCTGAGTGACCAGTGACAACGAGTCTGGGTCAGTACCGGTGCTGGAACAGCCCATGAAGGAGGAGACGTCTGACCATGAACGACTGAAGGAGCTGTGACTTAGACCATGTCCACACGAAAGCGCATCTTTTCCTATCCAATCTTTTTCTTTGTCATTTTCAAAAAAGTGCTCTGTAAACACGTCATTTCAGGAAATATCTGCGTCCACACAAAACCACTGAAAACCATGTAGTGCAGATGTCAGGCCTGTATGTGGCGCTGTAATGCTCTCACAGAAAACAGAGAAGGAGACATGGAGCACACATGAAGAGTGTGCGCTGTAGACAGACCATAGGCTACAGAAGAACAACAACAACAACAAGTCTGCGGTAGATCCAAGAGCATGTAGTGAATATTATGTGTGGTCGTTTGTTGGTCTTTGTAATGAAAGAGTAGCTGAAGATTTTTGATTCATTATTTCCAATAAGCTCAAAAGCTGTTGTAGCACGAGCATTCTTCTGTAGTCTGCCAGAGAAGTCGCTGTGACGTGGCATTTTGCTTCCAGGCTGAAAGGTTGGAGAGGTGGGGCTATGACATCATCATTTTAGAAAAGTTGCGGTTTGGTCATACAGACAAAGAAGCGAAACACTCTGGAACCTGGTTTAGAAAAGCTGTGGTTTCACTGACTGAAAATGCCAGTTTCGTGTGGACTAAAGGCCTATCCCATACAAACGTTTTTAGGACTGAAACCGTCTTGGTGTGGACGGGGCCTTAGTTCTCACGCATACTTGACAAAGGGTGCAAGATGTAAGTTACCAGATGGAACCGCTGGCATGATACGTTAGCTTTTGTGATTTTTTGCACTTACAATACATATTTACAATAATGCAGTGTTTGGTGCATTCATGAAATTATGGAAGTACAATGATGAAAACAAAATCTTTGCTGTTATTTTTGGGGTGCACTATTTCCAAAACAAAATCCCATTGAGTAATGCAGAAGAAGCTCCACTTTTAGTAATAATAATAATAATAATAATAATAATAATAATAATAATAATAATAATAATAATAAATTGGATTTTATGTTTATAGACTTATTTTGAAACAGACAAACTACAAGCAAATGAAAAATAAGTGTGTCTGTTGAATCTGGCAGAACAAACAAACAAACAAATAAAACCAAGAAATCCAGCCTGACATACACTGTAGTTGATAAGATGACAAACATTATTTGTCATGTTATGAACTGAAGTGTACACACATTTTTGCAGATGGACAGTAGTTTTGGGGCCATGGGTTGGAGAGCCCTGGTTTAGACTGACCTCTGACCTGCATGTCTCTGTGCTACTGTCTAATATGTTATTTATTTTATTCATTTGAACTTTATTTAACCAGGTAGGTCAATGGAGAGCCGGTTCTTATTCAGAGACAACCTGGACAAGAGGCAGCACAAACACTGGGTGAACCAGGGGGTCAAACCTGCGGCCCGAGGGCCAAATGCAGCCCGCCAAAGGTTCCAGTCCGACCCCTGGGATGAATTTACAAAGTGCAAAAATTCCACAGTCCAGGCTGTGGAAGTCATTTTAGTGTGGGTTCCACATCCAGACCAATCTGATCTACAGTCCAATAATAACGGCAGAAGAACCCACAAAAAGAATGACTGCAGATTTACTACTGGGTTTGATGGGAAAAAATACTATTACACTATGCCTATAAATAATGACAAATTAAAAATTTTGTCTTTGTTTTAATGCAAAAAAAAAATAACATTCAATTATGAAAATATTTCCATTTCCAAACTCTCCTGTACCAATAAAACATGACTAACCTGAACAAATGTGTCCAACCTGAAATGTCTGTATTAAATTCAGTCCAGTTTGAACTCTTTTCTTCCTGTTCCTCAGTGTTTAGTGTCTTTGGAGATCTGATCCAGAATGCACATGGACTAATGAGAAGTGGAGGAAGAAGACTGAGAAAATTACACTGATTTTTCTGAAGAAATTTCTGTTTTTTCAGGTTATTCACATCTTTTTTGTTTGGGTAGTTTCTAAAAGTAAGTATTTTCATAATTTAATGGGTTTTTTGCACTAAAACAGACGGAAATTGTCAGTTGTCATTATTTGTAGGTTCTTCTGTTCTTATTGTACTGGTCCGGTCCACTGCAGGTCAAATCAGACTGAATGTGGAACCTGACAGAACAGGAGTTTGAGAGCCCTGGGGTAAACAAACAACAACAAAAGATACACAATACAGCAAACAACACCAAACAATATTAAACCTTTCAGAACAGTCACATGTATAAAATGAAAATGGCCAAAAGAAGGTGTAACTGTCATAAAATGTTGCCTTCACTCACTTTTTCAAAGAAAAGAATGGAATGAATGAACTGGGTTTTTTGCAGATGATTCGTCATAAGCAGCAGAAAAACTGAAATGATGACGATCAAAAGTATTTCCAACTTTGGGGATGAGTGAGTTAATAAAGCTACTGGAACAACGACCACGACTGGAGTTATGGATGTTGAGTAATGAGTGAAGATAAGATGGAATTCCCCTGATTAGGTTTTTAGAAATCAACAGAAATCAATGTGTTGTCAAATGTGTGTGCAAGACTGAAGGGACGACCAATTGACCAGAGGATCCAGATGGAAAAGGTCAATGTTTAAGGTAAATGACTTCCAGTTTATGGAGGAGGGTTTTAGGAGCAGATCTGAGTGACCTCACCGCGGTCGATGAGTGGGAGGATCGAACCAAAAGGAGTCTGACAGCCCTGCTCTAACGTCACATTATCAAGTTGTCTTTTCTGTTTCCTGACAGACACCTGGAGCTGTGCTTTCATTTACATGACGCTGGCACACAACTTAATGAAGTTTATGTTTTTTGAGAAAGGAGCGTTTAGCATTATCTCACAACTGACCCCTCGCATTTGAACCTCCACACCTCTTTTGTCCAAATATGGGCACTTCTGGTTTCAACATGGTGATGGCTAAATACAACACTACTGTCTTCATAACAGCAGTGTGAGTGAAGTCTGAAAACCACCTTCACTGTCATTTACAAGAACCAGGATGGGACGTTCCAGAGGGGGTTCTTGTGTTGGGCGAAGAAACCTCAGAATACCTGTTACATTACAAACATAAAGAGAAAAAGGCCGTAAAATGTATGTTTTCATGTAGTTCGGATCGTATGACAAGAACTTTGTTTGAGGTATAAATTATTTCCATACCTCCAAAACACCTTTTTATGATAATCTAGTCGGTCTGTGTTGTCCAGTACCTTCTGCTGTTGTTCTGACCATCGCTGGTTTGTGCTGCCCTGTACCACTAGTGCTAGTGTGGGTTTTTTTATTTTATTCTATTTTTTTTTACCATTGTTGGTCTGTAATTATTACTGTTCTTTAGCATTAGTGCTAGTGTAGTTTTTTGGATTTTTGAGTGACTGAGTGAAATCATCTGCATGGGTTAAAACATATGCGTGTCTTTTTAATCCACTGGGATGTTCCTCCTGTAGAAAACAGGTGGGTCAGTGTTCTCTGCAGCCTTCTTCCTCAGACCTGTAGTTTTCCAGGTTCACCAGTGAAACCTGTGCACTTTGACAAATGACAGTGGATGGACACACCTGTTCTGTGTTCTGATATGATATATTTTGTTGAAAAAGTCATTTTTTTCTTCAGTTTTGTTTCAATAATCTTTCATATAACTCTGACCTTTCACAAACATCTACATGATTAGTAAATTAAATATAGGAAAATACCGGATTTTTACTAAAAAAAAATACAAAATGCAAAGGATAATTTTATAATTAATGACAATAAATAACTTGGGGAACACACACACAAAAAAAAAAACTCATTTGGAAGGTGAAACAAAAGTATTTGTGGGTCTTCAAGGATTAACAACAGTAGGACTAGACCATTATGTTGTTTTTCCATCCACAACAGTTGTGGTAGTTTTTAAAGCATATTACCCAAGGAGTAAGTTTGTCAGATCAGTCTGAGCTACCATGTGTTTTTTGGACCATGCCAGAACCAACTCAGAGTTTCCATCCAGCATTAAGCTGAGACTGTGGAAAAACCTGTTATTTGTGAAACTGATTGGGTGTTTTGGAGAATTTTGCCTTTCCATCGCCATACTACTGCAACAATTTCATATGTAATGAAGTAAAGCAGGGCTCTCAAACTCATTTTGTTCAGGTTCCACATTCAGCCCAATTTAATCTGCAGTGGGCCGGACCGGTAAAATAATAACAGAATAACCTATAAATAATGACAACTCCAAATTTTTGTCTTTGTTTTAGTGTAAAAAAAACCCATTAAATTATGAAATACTTCCTTTTATGAACTATCCAAACAAAAAAGATGTGAATAACCTGAAAAAACTGAAATTCCTTCAGAAAAATAAGTGCAATTTTAACAATATTCTGCCTCAACTTATCATTTCTGCATGTGCATTATGGATCAGATCTACAAAGACTCTGTTGTTCGTCCATCAGTCTGGATGACGACCTTGACTTCAGTTTTTGTGGCTCCTGCAGTGGCTCATCAGTCCTCATTTTGCCCTGAAGTATCTGCCACAAAGACACTAAACACTGAGGAACGGACAGGAAACTGCTCAAATTGGGCTGAATTTTCTTTAGACATTTCAGGTTGTTCATATTTGTTCAGATTATTCACATTTTATTGTTAAAGGATAGTTTGTAAATGTCAATATTTTCAAAATTTAATGTTATTTTTTACTCTCAAACAAAGACAAATATTTGAAGTTGTCATTTTTTACAGGCATAGTGTAATGTTTTTTTCACATCAAACTGAGAAGAACATGAAGTCATTTTTTTTTGTGGGTTATTCTGTTGTTATTATTTGACTGTAGATCATATTTGTCTGTCTGTGGAACTGGAACTAAAATGAGTTCCACAGCTTTGACTGTGGAATTTTTGCACTTTACAAATTCATCCCACAGGTCAGATTGGAACCTTGGTGGGCTGCGTTCGACCCCCAGGACACATGTTTGAGAGCCCTGGAGTAAAGTCAGCACAGCCAGAACCTCCTCCTGTTATCACATGTTGGACTGTCACAATAAATAGAACAACTGGCTGTTTCCAGAAAATGTCAAGTGAATATGAAGAGAATCTTTGAAGAGTTGGAAAAACCAAATATGTATATTTCTATGAACTGGTTTGTGGCAGATAATCCAGGCTACCGAGTTCCACGTGGCTCTTCTGAACCGAACATTCTGTTGATTTTGTTCTTTTTTCCGTCTGAAATGATAAAGTGATGTCATATGGAATAATCTCATCTCATTGTCAGCGCCGTTGGACCGGACCTTTGTCATACTTGATCAGAATTGACAAAGTAAACAGACGATCAATCATCTGATAAATCACATTAATTTAATGTTTGCTACATCAGAATTTATTCAGAAATTGATTTCCTGTATGTGCATGTCTTTGGCGAAAAATAGCAAATATCACCTCAAGTAGGCAAAATGTCACAAAGTGCATTAAATACATTTACATAGTCACCATGTTCGCCTTCGTCTTTGAGCCTAATCTTTCTGATTTGAAATGCAAATTTGACTGTGCCAGTGTTTTTCTGTCAATCACCTCCAGGCCTGACTTCGTCCTGACCCATTTGGCCCCTTCAGCCAATCAGGCTTCAGCAATATTTATATATTTGGGGCAAATTATTAAAAAAAAAACCCTTTCAGTGATGACAGTGTTCCTTTGTGCTGGACTGAGGCACCTTCTGTTTTGTTATGGTTTTCCTCCTCTGTTCATCCCATTAGATTTAAGCTGCCGCTCCTTGTTGTACTGTTTAGTATTAGTTAGTGCACGCATAGGGATGGGAATCAATAAAAATTTAACGATTCTGATTCCATTAATGATTCTCACTGGGTGAGGGAATAATAGAGTACAAACAGGTGTGTTTGCATTAACTGTCTTTTATATTTCCATCTGCACAGAAAATATAACATATACAGTATGAACAAATAATAACAACAGATGATGCTGGGCCCGGTGTTTTTTGGGGGTGGGGGTGGGGGGGGGGTACAGTGCCAGTGAAACTCCAGACTCTTTACTAATTCCTCTACTGCTGCATTTCTACTATGTGGAACCAGTTTGACTCTGCTCATCTCCTGTTGTTGTGCTCCTCATTTCCTTTCCTCTACCTTTGTAAACTTGTATTTGAGGGGGTACAATGTTTGTTGCCCGCACCAGAACCAGAACTGGGCCCAGATGATGGTCTGGTGTTCACTCTGCCGCTAGATTCACAAGCACCGCTGAGTAGAGAATCAAATACGTGACATTCCTGTAAATGAATCACATGCTGTGGATGAATGTTTGAACAGACTGGAGGGATTCCACCTTTAGAAGAAATGGAAGCTTTGACAGAGTTCAACTGGACCTGGTGTGGTCTGTGTAGACCTGGTGTGGTCTGTTTGGACCTGGTGTGGTCTGTTTAGACCTGGTGTGGTCTGTTTGGACCTGGTGTGGTCTGTTTGGACCTGGTGTGGTCTGTGTAGACCTGGTGTGGTCTGTGTAGACCTGGTGTGGTCTGTTTAGACCTGGTGTGGTCTGTTTAGACCTGGTGTGGTCTGTGTAGACCTGGTGTGGTCTGTTTGGACCTGGTGTGGTCTGTGTAGACCTGGTGTGGTCTGTGTAGACCTGGTGTGGTCTGTTTGGACCTGGTGTGGTCTGTGTAGACCTGGTGTGGTCTGTGTAGACCTGGTGTGGTCTGTTTAGACCTGGTGTGGTCTGTTTAGACCTGGTGTGGTCTGTTTAGACCTGGTGTGGTCTGTGTAGACCTGGTGTGGTCTGTTTGGACCTGGTGTGGTCTGTGTAGACCTGGTGTGGTCTGTGTAGACCTGGTGTGGTCTGTTTGGACCTGGTGTGGTCTGTTTGGACCTGGTGTGGTCTGTTTGGACCTGGTGTGGTCTGTGTAGACCTGGTGTGGTCTGTGTAGACCTGGTGTGGTCTGTTTAGACCTGGTGTGGTCTGTTTGGACCTGGTGTGGTCTGTTTAGACCTGGTGTGGTCTGTGTAGACCTGGTGTGGTCTGTTTGGACCTGGTGTGGTCTGTGTAGACCTGGTGTGGTCTGTGTAGACCTGGTGTGGTCTGTTTGGACCTGGTGTGGTCTGTTTGGACCTGGTGTGGTCTGTGTAGACCTGGTGTGGTCTGTTTGGACCTGGTGTGGTCTGTGTAGACCTGGTGTGGTCTGTGTGGACCTGGTGTGGTCTGTGTAGACCTGGTGTGGTCTGTTTGGACCTGGTGTGGTCTGTTTAGACCTGGTGTGGTCTGTGTAGACCTGGTGTGGTCTGTGTAGACCTGGTGTGGTCTGTTTGGACCTGGTGTGGTCTGTGTAGACCTGGTGTGGTCTGTGTAGACCTGGTGTGGTCTGTTTGGACCTGGTGTGGTCTGTTTGGACCTGGTGTGGTCTGTTTAGACCTGGTGTGGTCTGTTTGGACCTGGTGTGGTCTGTGTAGACCTGGTGTGGTCTGTGTGGACCTGGTGTGGTCTGTGTAGACCTGGTGTGGTCTGTTTGGACCTGGTGTGGTCTGTTTAGACTGGTGTGGTCTGTGTAGACCTGGTGTGGTCTGTTTAGACCTGGTGTGGTCTGTTTAGACCTGGTGTGGTCTGTTTAGACCTGGTGTGGTCTGTGTAGACCTGGTGTGGTCTGTTTGGACCTGGTGTGGTCTGTGTAGACCTGGTGTGGTCTGTGTAGACCTGGTGTGGTCTGTTTGGACCTGGTGTGGTCTGTTTGGACCTGGTGTGGTCTGTTTGGACCTGGTGTGGTCTGTGTAGACCTGGTGTGGTCTGTGTAGACCTGGTGTGGTCTGTTTAGACCTGGTGTGGTCTGTTTGGACCTGGTGTGGTCTGTTTAGACCTGGTGTGGTCTGTGTAGACCTGGTGTGGTCTGTGTAGACCTGGTGTGGTCTGTTTGGACCTGGTGTGGTCTGTGTAGACCTGGTGTGGTCTGTGTAGACCTGGTGTGGTCTGTTTGGACCTGGTGTGGTCTGTTTGGACCTGGTGTGGTCTGTTTAGACCTGGTGTGGTCTGTTTGGACCTGGTGTGGTCTGTGTAGACCTGGTGTGGTCTGTGTGGACCTGGTGTGGTCTGTGTAGACCTGGTGTGGTCTGTTTGGACCTGGTGTGGTCTGTTTAGACCTGGTGTGGTCTGTGTAGACCTGGTGTGGTCTGTGTAGACCTGGTGTGGTCTGTTTGGACCTGGTGTGGTCTGTGTAGACCTGGTGTGGTCTGTGTAGACCTGGTGTGGTCTGTTTGGACCTGGTGTGGTCTGTTTGGACCTGGTGTGGTCTGTTTAGACCTGGTGTGGTCTGTTTGGACCTGGTGTGGTCTGTGTAGACCTGGTGTGGTCTGTGTGGACCTGGTGTGGTCTGTGTAGACCTGGTGTGGTCTGTTTGGACCTGGTGTGGTCTGTTTAGACCTGGTGTGGTCTGTGTAGACCTGGTGTGGTCTGTTTGGACCTGGTGTGGTCTGTTTAGACCTGGTGTGGTCTGTGTAGACCTGGTGTGGTCTGTGTAGACCTGGTGTGGTCTGTGTAGACCTGGTGTGGTCTGTTTAGTCCGTTTCTGCCTTAATACCATGTTGTCTTTGTTCTGACCAAAACAATGCAGCGTACATGTGACATCATCGTGCATGCACAGCGAAGGCAGAATCGATAAGCAGAATCATTAAGCAGGCAGGCAAATGATTCCAAGGAATCGAGCTCCTGGGATCTGGTTCTCAAAAAGAACCAATTCTTGATTCCCATCTCTATGCAGGCAGGTTAGAAAAGCTGTTTTTGTTTGGTTGTTTTTAGTTCTTAGTTCACTATACATGACACAGCCTGTGAGTACCCTGTATAATCTGCATTCAAGTGGAGTTTAAAAATGTTTTGGGTCGTTTAATGAACAGTGAAGTCATGTGCTTCCTGTTTGGGGCAAATATCTTCACCCGAGGCTCTCCGTTTACCAAAATATACATAGGTAGCTAAAGTGCTGTAGACCCCCTTCAATACAAGAGATAGGAGAGCATCACCCACAGGAGTAAACATCACATCCTGAAAAGAATCAAGACCTTCCTCAAAAATGCAACCAATGAATAGGTTCATAAGTAAGACCACGGAGCCTGGACCCAGCTGCTGGTTAGCTTAGTGCTTAAGACAGTTGGCTGTGATGCAGGAGGCTGGGGGTGTCACTGATACGCTTTAGCCCTTATGTTGATTTTCTGTTTTTTTAATGCCATGTGATGGACCTGCTCTACCTTCAGCCCTGGTCTAAATGCACTGGTCACCCTATCAGTGGAAAAGACACTTCTCAGGGATAGGGATGGGAATCGACAAACCAGTTCTTTTTGAGAACTGGATCCCAGTAGCTCGATTCCTTGGAATCGTTTGCCTGCCTGCTTATCGATTCTGCTTATCGATTCTGCCTTCGTTATGCATGCGCGATGACATCACGTGTACGCTGCATTGTTTTAGTCAGAATGAAGACAACATGGAGTTGAGGCAGAAACGGTCCAAACAGACCACACCAGGTCCAAACAGACCACACCAGGTCTACACAGACCACACCAGGTCTACACAGACCACACCAGGTCTAAACAGACCACACCAGGTCCAACCAGACCACACCAGGTCTACACAGACCACACCAGGTCTACACAGACCACACCATGTCCAAACAGACCACACCAGGTCCAAACAGACCACACCAGGTCTACACAGACCACACCATGTCCAAACAGACCACACCAGGTCTACACAGACCACACCAGGTCTACACAGACCACACCAGGTCTAAACAGACCACACCAGGTCCAACCAGACCACACCAGGTCCAAACAGACCACACCAGGTCTACACAGACCACACCAGGTCTACACAGACCACACCATGTCCAAACAGACCACACCAGGTCCAAACAGACCACACCAGGTCTACACAGACCACACCAGGTCTACACAGACCACACCAGGTCCAAACAGACCACACCAGGTCCAAACAGACCACACCAGGTCCAAACAGACCACACCAGGTCCAAACAGACCACACCAGGTCTACACAGACCACACCAGGTCTACACAGACCACACCAGGTCCAAACAGACCACACCATGTCCAAACAGACCACACCAGGTCTAAACAGACCACACCAGGTCTACACAGACCACACCAGGTCTACACAGACCACACCATGTCCAAACAGACCACACCAGGTCTACACAGACCACACCAGGTCCAAACAGACCACACCAGGTCTAAACAGACCACACCAGGTCCAAACAGACCACACCAGGTCTACACAGACCACACCAGGTCTAAACAGACCACACCAGGTCCAAACAGACCACACCAGGTCCTAACAGACCACACCAGGTCTAAACAGACCACACAAGGTCCAAACAGACCACACCAGGTCTAAACAGACCACACCAGGTCCAAACAGACCACACCAGGTCTACACAGACCACACCAGGTCTAAACAGACCACACCAGGTCCAAACAGACCACACCAGGTCCTAACAGACCACACCAGGTCTAAACAGACCACACCAGGTCTAAACAGACCACACCAGGTCCAAACAGACCACACCAGGTCTACACAGACCACACCAGGTCCAAACAGACCACACCAGGTCTAAACAGACCACACCAGGTCCAAACAGACCACACCAGGTCCTAACAGACCACACCAGGTCTAAACAGACCACACCAGGTCTAAACAGACCACACCAGGTCTAAACAGACCACACCAGGTCCAAACAGACCACACCAGGTCCAGTTGAACTCTGTCAAATCTTCCATTTCTTCTAAAGGTGGAATCCCTCCAGTCTGTTCAAACATTTGTCCACATGTGATTCATTTGATTCTCTACTCAGCGGTGCTTGTGAATCTAGTGTCAGAGTGAACACCAGACCGTCATCTGGGCCCAGTTCTGGTTCCAGTGCGGGCAACAAACGTCGTACCCCCTCAAATACAAGTTTCTGAAGGTAGAGGAAAGGAAATGAGGAGCACAACTGGTCTGTTTAGACCTGGTGTGGTCTGTTAGGACCTGGTGTGGTCTGTTTGGACCTGGTGTGGTCTGTTTAGACCTGGTGTGGTCTGTGTAGACCTGGTGTGGTCTGTTTGGACCTGGTGTGGTCTGTTTAGACCTGGTGTGGTCTGTTTGGACCTGGTGTGGTCTGTGTAGACCTGGTGTGGTCTGTTTGGACATGGTGTGGTCTGTGTAGACCTGGTGTGGTCTGTGTAGACCTGGTGTGGTCTGTTTAGACCTGGTGTGGTCTGTTTGGACATGGTGTGGTCTGTTTGGACCTGGTGTGGTCTGTGTAGACCTGGTGTGGTCTGTGTAGACCTGGTGTGGTCTGTTTGGACCTGGTGTGGTCTGTTTGGACCTGGTGTGGTCTGTTTGGACCTGGTGTGGTCTGTTTGGACCTGGTGTGGTCTGTGTAGACCTGGTGTGGTCTGTGTAGACCTGGTGTGGTCTGTTTGGACCTGGTGTGGTCTGTTTGGACATGGTGTGGTCTGTGTAGACCTGGTGTGGTCTGTGTAGACCTGGTGTGGTCTGTTTGGACCTGGTGTGGTCTGGTTGGACCTGGTGTGGTCTGTTTAGACCTGGTGTGGTCTGTGTAGACCTGGTGTGGTCTGTGTAGACCTGGTGTGGTCTGTGTAGACCTGGTGTGGTCTGTTTGGACCTGGTGTGGTCTGTTTGGACATGGTGTGGTCTGTGTAGACCTGGTGTGGTCTGTGTAGACCTGGTGTGGTCTGTTTGGACCTGGTGTGGTCTGGTTGGACCTGGTGTGGTCTGTTTAGACCTGGTGTGGTCTGTGTAGACCTGGTGTGGTCTGTGTAGACCTGGTGTGGTCTGTTTGGACCTGGTGTGGTCTGTTTGGACCGTTTCTGCCTCAACTCCATGTTGTCTTCATTCTGACTAAAACAATGCAGCGTACACGTGATGTCATCGCGCATGCATAACGAAGGCAGAATCGATAAGCAGAATCGATAAGCAGGCAGGCAAACGATTCCAAGGAATCGAGCTACTGGGATCCAGTTCTCAAAAAGAACTGGTTTGTCGATTCCCATCCCTATCCCTGAGAAGTGTCTTTTCCACTGATAGGGTGACCAGTGCATTTAGACCAGGGCTGAAGGTAGAGCAGGTCCATCACATGGCATTAAAAAAACAGAAAATCAACATAAGGGCTAAAGCGTATCAGTGACACCCCCAGCCTCCTGCATCACAGCCAACTGTCTTAAGCACTAAGCTAACCAGCAGCTGGGTCCAGGCTCCGTGGTCTTACTTATGAACCTATTCATTGGTTGCATTTTTGAGGAAGGTCTTGATTCTTTTCAGGATGTGATGTTTACTCCTGTGGGTGATGCTCTCCTATCTCTTGTATTGAAGGGGGTCTACAGCACTTTAGCTACCTATGTATATTTTGGTAAACGGAGAGCCTCGGGTGAAGATATTTGCCCCAAACAGGAAGCACATGACTTCACTGTTCATTAAACGACCCAAAACATTTTTAAACTCCACTTGAATGCAGATTATACAGGGTACTCACAGGCTGTGTCATGTATAGTGAACTAAGAACTAAAAACAACCAACAAAAACAGCTTTTCTAACCTGCCTGCATAGAGATGGGAATCAAGAATTGGTTCTTTTTGAGAACCAGATCCCAGGAGCTCGATTCCTTGGAATCATTTGCCTGCCTGCTTAATGATTCTGCTTATCGATTCTGCCTTCGCTGTGCATGCACGATGATGTCACATGTACGCTGCATTGTTTTGGTCAGAACAAAGACAACATGGTATTAAGGCAGAAACGGACTAAACAGACCACACCAGGTCTACACAGACCACACCAGGTCTACACAGACCACACCAGGTCTACACAGACCACACCAGGTCTACACAGACCACACCAGGTCTAAACAGACCACACCAGGTCCAAACAGACCACACCAGGTCCTAACAGACCACACCAGGTCTAAACAGACCACACCAGGTCTAAACAGACCACACCAGGTCCAAACAGACCACACCAGGTCTACACAGACCACACCAGGTCCAAACAGACCACACCAGGTCTAAACAGACCACACCAGGTCCAAACAGACCACACCAGGTCCAAACAGACCACACCAGGTCTAAACAGACCACACCAGGTCTAAACAGACCACACCAGGTCTAAACAGACCACACCAGGTCCAAACAGACCACACCAGGTCCAGTTGAACTCTGTCAAATCTTCCATTTCTTCTAAAGGTGGAATCCCTCCAGTCTGTTCAAACATTTGTCCACATGTGATTCATTTGATTCTCTACTCAGCGGTGCTTGTGAATCTAGTGTCAGAGTGAACACCAGACCGTCATCTGGGCCCAGTTCTGGTTCCAGTGCGGGCAACAAACGTCGTACCCCCTCAAATACAAGTTTCTGAAGGTAGAGGAAAGGAAATGAGGAGCACAACAACAGGAGACGAGCAGAGTCGAACTGGTTCCACGTAGTGGAAATGCAGAAATAGAGAAATTAGTAAAGAGTCTGGAGTTTCACTTTCACTGTATGCGCCCCCCCCCCCCCCCCCCCCCCCCAAAAAAAAAAAAAACGGGCCCCAGCATCATCTGTTGTTATTATTTGTTCATACTGTATCTGTTTCTATTTTCTGTGCAGATGGAAATATAACAGACAGTTCATGCAAACACACCTGTTTGTACTCTTTTCCTTCTTCACATCAATGAGAATCGATAAGAGAATCGGATCAATAAGTAAAATCGATAATGGACTCGGAATCGTTAAATTCTTATCGATTCCCATCCCTAATCAGGGACATGTGTGACTTTAACTACAGAGTCACACTAGTGTGTCTACATGTGGCACTTTTCATGCTGGACTGTTGGGAGAAGATGTGAGTCTATATTTTAAAAATTGTTGGTAAATTATTCTGTAAAACTTAAATGACCATTAATCTATTAATTGTAATATACAGGAACTGAAGTTGGTAAATGCATCGTTCCTGTTTTTAACTTAATTTCCCATCATGCAGTGTTGTACTGTGCTTCCCATCAACTGTCATGGGCATAGCAACATGATTGTCAGACTATTGTTTTCCAAAATTACTAATATCTCCCAAATTGTTGTTCCTATCAACTTGCTGTTTTCACTAGTCTCTTCCTTGACCAGAAATACAGAAGTATGCCAAACTGCAGCAGTCAGCTGTGTACAGATTTTGTGTGATGCCCGAGACACACACACACACACACACACACAGAGTCCACTTCCCTTTTGAAATATAAGATAAAAATGTGCATGTTTGAACGATAGACGGTGAAATTTACATATGAAAAATAAATGACTGAAGCCACATACTATGTATTTTTGTTTTAATTTAAATTAATCTTTTCATATAGTGGTGCATGTACATGTGTCCTAGTGTTGGTATGTGGTTATAGCAGCTGAAAACTGACTTGGATACTACGCCACCAAAAAACAATTTCCCAACCCCAAGGTTGAAAAACCCTGGTATAAGGTCACATTGGCCTAACATCCTCAGATTAACTTAAGAACTGGAAAAGGCTATTTAATATAAAAATGTACAAATAAAACCAAATAATCATCAGTGCATCCACCAACCAGGCTGCACAATGAAACCTTTGCTCAATTTTCAACGGCTGCACGAGGAAACCTGCTACTATAAAAGGACAGGAGGGCCGAGAAAAGCTGTGGTTCATTTGGTTTGGTTTGCAGAATATTATAAGAATAATGAATTTGTGAATATTAAAAGAGAAAGCACTGTTATAAATTAGACTGTGTAGGCAGATAAAATAAATCCTGAGAGGCCTGTAACGAACACATTCCCATTCAAGTGGTTCACTTTGTTCACACTGTTGGTGTGAATAATGAAGTGTCCGACGAATCAAAAACTTCCCTTTCATTTGATCCGATATATGACGTTTGTAGTTCACTGTACTAGATGTTTTCAGTTCATTAAATAAATGTTGTGTCTCCATAGGAATTGTTGTAAAGTCTACATTTTTATTTACTCAAAATGTAAAATATTTATGCAAAAATAATGTTGGATGAGAAGTCAACACCATTATGGTATTTTGTGGTATTCATCATATTGTATCTTTTTTGTTGTTTTCATGTTTTGTTTTGTTTTTGTTTTTTTGTCTTTTTTTCTACAATTTAATATCTTTACTAATCTTTTCTGCTTGTAACACCTTTCATGTCATTTTCATCTTGCCCTGTCTTTTACACAGTTTTACATGGTAGTGGTTCCTCACATTTCAAAGTCATATTAACTACACCTACAAAAAGTCACTAATAAACAAAACAATCTGAATGTTAACGTGTACAAAACAAGCACAACTGACTTTTCCACTGTCAAAATACTCCATGAAAGTTAATTTTATATGTCATTTTCATACAATTGCATATTTTGTGTAGTGTTACATTATTGTTGTATTGTATGTTATATTTTTTGTGTGTTTTGTCATTTTCAGTGCAGGGAAAATAATTCCAGTATCATGTTGTGTTTTTCTCTAACAATTAATGAACCAACAAAAACAGCACTTGGTTCATTTAGCAGATGAAGCTGTACCTGAATGATGCTTAAGAAGATGACCGATCCAGACAGGTCCAATGATGAAGAAGTGGCTCCTTCTGAAGATTTAACTTAAACCAGCAACAAAAAGTCCTTCAATGAAAAACGTCAAACAATAGTCCTGCAGCATGCATGATAGTAAATAAAAAAAAATAAAAAATTAGATTAAAAAAAAGGTATCATTTATTGATGTACATGGTCTGAAATGTGCCTGCAGAGACTGATGTGTGCAGACGCAGTGCATGTGTTTATAAAGGACCCACAGTTGAGCGTGGGGATATATGGGTCTTTAGGTCAGATACAGTCATCACTCTGATTATCTGATCTCATTCACTTCAGGGGAAATTATGGGACAAACTCTCCCGGTGATGATTAAAACACTAAAGTGTGTCTCATCACATTAATGGAGGCAGATTAAATCCCTTCAAACATATTTGTAACACAAATCTAACAGGGATGTGCACGCTGGACCTGCTGCTGCTCCCATCATTACTGTCAGTCGTTGGTGTTTTGCTCGACCCCTTATCGGGCATATTTAGAGTGACAACACTGACAAATGGGTTCGTTTTCTAGCTCTTCTGCTTGGTTCAGGCATATTATGATAAAGACAAGTGAATGAATGAATGAATGAATGAATTTATTTTTGGTTTTACATCAATCATTTTACTCAGTACATTAATCGTAATAAATACAAAAAACAAAAAAGGAAGGCAAGGCTAGGCAGATTTATTTGTATAGTGCAATTCATACACAGGGCAATTCACAGTGTTTACAAAAATGGAAAAGAGACAGATTAAAAACACACAGTTCTAATTAAAACATAATCAATAAAACATAAATAATAATCAATTAAAACAAAGTAAAAGAGAAGAGTGCAGACAGAACCCTTTCAGTTGTTCTATGCACAGTTGAACAGCTGTTTTCAGCCTGGACTGAAACACTGGCACAGCTCAGGTCTGTGTGATGTCATCACGAAGACTGTTCCAGAGCTCAGCTGCATAGAACTGAAACACATAGAACTGAAACACATAGAACTGAAACACATAGAGCTGAAACACATAGAACTGAAACACATAGAGCTGAAACACATAGAACTGAAACACATAGAACTGAAATACATAGAACTGAAACACATAGAACTGAAACACATAGAACTGAAACACATAGAGCTGAAACACATAGAACTGAAACACATAGAACTGAAATACATAGAACTGAAACACATAGAACTGAAACACATAGAGCTGAAACACATAGAACTGAAACACATAGAGCTGAAACACATAGAACTGAAACACATAGAACTGAAATACATAGAACTGAAATACATAGAACTGAAACACATAGAACTGAAATACATAGAACTGAAATACATAGAACTGAAACACATAGAACTGAAACACATAGAACTGAAACACATAGAACTGAAAGACATAGAAGTGAAACACATAGAACTGAAACACATAGAACTGAAATACATAGAACTGAAACACATAGAACTGAAACACATAGAACTGAAATACATAGAACTGAAACACATAGAACTGAAATACATAGAACTGAAACACATAGAACTGAAACACATAGAACTAAAACACATAGAACTGAAATACATAGAACTGAAACACATAGAACTGAAATACATAGAACTGAAATACATAGAACTGAAACACATAGAACTGAAATACATAGAACTGAAACACATAGAACTGAAACACATAGAACTGAAATACATAGAACTGAAACACATAGAACTGAAACACATAGAACTGAAACACATAGAACTGAAACGCAGCTTCACCCTGTTTAGTCCTGACTCTGGGCACCAGCAGAAGACCAGACCCTGAGGTTCTCAGGGTCCCAGATGGTTCATATGGGACCCACATGTCCCAGATGTCCTCAGGTGCTAGACCACGGACAGACTTATAAACGAGCAGAGCTGTTTTAAAGTCTGTTCTCTGAGCCACAGGAAGCCAATGCAGGAGTAGGCTAGAAGCAAAAGCTTATTTTTTGGCCTGTCCTTTTCAGCTAATCCACTGCATACATCAGCTTAAATGTGAACAGCATCCAGCCTTCACACCAGAATAATCACAAATAAAATAAAACAACAACAAAAACATATCTACCATCTCAATTCAATAATTCTCAATAATTTTAAACTCAAGGTACTTTTTTATTTATTTATTTTTTTAACTTCGCCAAAGGAGTGGATAACTTGAATGCATCATAAGTTCCATCCCATAATTCCCCCACACACAGTCCCAGTTCATCTAGACTTCACATTTGTCCTCACTTTAATCCACTCACACAGATGAAAATCTCTGAAATTCAAATTACTCTCTCATAATTCCAAGAACCACCACTGGTATTTGAGACAACACTATTTTTATCCTTCATGTTCCATTTACCTATTTAGAAACTATTGTTTAGACCTCTTTTTCAATACATTTATGTTTGTACTTTCCTTTGTCTCCTGTTCTAGATTGTTCCACCGCTTGTTCTGCTCACACTTTTCATTGTTGTTCTTACTTTATTTTATTTTTTTAAATTTAGCTCTCCCTTTACATTGTATCCTTCTCTTTCAGTGAACATTGCCTGAATATTTTTTGGCAGTCAGTTATTTCTTGCTTTGTACATTATCTGCACTGTTTGAAATTGAACCAAATCCATGAATTTAATGTGTGATTTTATAAATAGTGGGTTTGTGTGTTCTCTGTCTCCTGCTTTGTTTATTGTCCTTACTGCTCTTTTCTGTAGTGTGCGTATGGGTTGTAGAGTGCTTTTTACTTGATTGTTTTTATGAAAAATTGTAGTTTTCCTTCAAAAAAGAAAAAAAGGCCATTGCCTGCATTTTCATGTAAACAGTTGCAAATAACTTTGTTGTCTGCTAAATTTGTAATTATTTTGTTCATTCTAAGTTATAATTTTTATTTTTATTTTTTTTTGTGAAGAACAGTAAAAAATCAAACTTTTTTCTCCTCAGATGTCATGTTTTTTTGTGTCATTTTAGGCTCAGTGTGTGAATACAGCAGGTCAAATGAAAAAACTAAACAAAACTGTGAAGTCACACAGGTGAAGTGAGCTGAAAAAAAACAAAAAACTTTCCAAACCAGGCAGCGTAAACAGATGAGATGATGAGAAACACAGTATTAAGGCGAAGTCAAAAGTCTTCAGACTCAGTGTTGGACTCAGACTCCTCAGGGTTCCGCTGTCTCTGCTTCAGCTTCAACAGACTCAAGACACTTTCACTTCTTTTATTATTTTTTCATCAAACTCTTGAAGATTGAGGTAAAATGCCCCAGCAGCCATTTTACTGTTGGAGGTGTCTGTCACAGTCCATCTATTTAACACAAAAATAATGCTTCTTTACCGTCTTTGTCAACTTTCTTGATTTGCAAAATTTTCTTTTACATTGACAAACATCATAAGTGTGAATGGAGACACAAATGAAACAGGATCAAAAATTATTTGTCTCACAACTGACCACTGTTCAGATATTTTCTCAGGTCTTAAGGCCCAACAACTGTACAATATTGCTGAATTTTATAATAAAGATAATGAACCAAACATAAATATTTATTGGTTTTAGTGAAATAAAAAAGGAGAATATGTATTTAGTATAAATATTAATGGTAAATAGACTGAACTTAATGTATCTAGTGCATTTTATACACCTTGGTGCCCAAAGGCCTTTACATTCACACACCATGAAAGGTGCTGCCAGACCAGACTGGGTTTAGTGCCAAGGACACTTCAACATGTGGACAGTCAGGATTCGAACCATCAACCCTTTGGTCAGTGGATGACTCACTCTACCAACTGAGCCACAGTCGCACAGTTAACAAAAAACATTTAGCAGTTTGACTTCTCCACTATGTAAAGTGCTTTAAATATTGATACGTCAGAGTTTTGTTGTTTTTTTTTGTTGCAAAATATAAACAAAAATTTAAATTCTAGCCATTTTCACCTAAAACGGCTACAAAAGATTTTAAAAATTAAAGCAAAAAGCTTTTTCTGAACCATTCAGAGTACAGACATGGTCCCAACCTCTTTTGAAAGATGAGAAACGGAATTTTCACCCACAACAAACAGAAGGGTTTTGGTACCCAATGCTTATTCAATTATTATTATTATTGTTGTTGTTTGTTTGTTTGTTTGTTTGTTTGTTTGTTTGTTTGTTTGTTTGTTTGTTTGCTTGCTTGTTTGTTTGTTTGCTTGTTTGCTTGTTTGTTTGTTTGTTTGTTTGTTTGTTTGCTTGTTTGCTTGTTTTTACCCCACTTTCTTACCTCCAGTTTTTCGGTTTTAACCTACATTGGGGCTGATTCACTGGCACAGTTGACAAACCTCCCATGCAACACACATGCATGTCACTTTTCCATCCCATTAGGGAACATTACACTTACATTTATTTCCTGGAAACTTTACATAACGTTAAACTAACTTTGACCTAATTAGTCTGCTATAGGGGCAGAGCCCTGAACAGATTTACATTCAATAACATAAGTAAAAGTCATGCACACAGTCTGTGCAGGAATGAGGACAAAGCAGATGAAGGTCAGCTGGTTTTCACTTCACACAAAAAGCCTTTTCACTGATTACACTTTGAGGAGCATTAAGTGCACAGACACTGGCTGTGCAGCACAGACCCTGAGCCTCCCACAGCGTTTGACAACAGCTGATGCATGCACGGCCGTCACTGCCTCAGCTTCCATTTCATACTCTGATGAAACGGAAACATTTCAATGTTCAAACACTCAATTCTTTGCATTAAATACTTTTTCAGCAATTGTACAAGTTTTGTATAAACATGGAGGAGGAAACGCCACAACCAGGAAGGACACAGGCGACGTCATGGTTCATGGTTCATTTTTCATGGTTCATGGTTCATGGCTCATGGTTCATTTTTCATGGTTCATTTTTCATGGTTCGTGGTTCATTTTTAATGGTTCATTTTTCATGGTTCATTTTTAATGGTTCATTTTTCATGGTACATTTTTCATGGTTCATTTTTCATGGTTCATGATTCATGGCTCATGGTTCATGGTCCATTTTTCATGGTTCATGGTTCATGGCTCATGGTTCATTTTTCATGGTTCATTTTTCATGGTTCATGATTCATGGTTCATGATTCATGGCTCATGGTTCATGGTTCATTTTTCATGGTTCATGGTTCATGGTTCATTTTTCATGGTTCATTTTTCATGGTTCATGGCTCATGGTTCATTTTTCATGGTTCATTTTTCATGGTTCATGGTTCATTTTTAATGGTTCATTTTTCATGGTTCATTTTTAATGGTTCATTTTTCATGGTACATTTTTCATGGTACATTTTTCATGGTTCATTTTTCATGGTTCATGATTCATGGCTCATGGTTCATGGTCCATTTTTCATGGTTCATGGTTCATGGCTCATGGTACATTTTTCATGGTTCATTTTTCATGGTTCATGATTCATGGCTCATGGTTCATGGTTCATTTTTAATGGTTCATTTTTCATGGTACATTTTTCATGGTTCATTTTTCATGGTTCATGATTCATGGCTCATGGTTCATGGTTCATTTTTCATGGTTCATGGTTCATGGTTCATGGTTCATTTTTCATGGTTCATGGTTCATGGCTCATGGTTCATTTTTCATGGTTCATGGTTCATTTTTAATGGTTCATTTTTCATGGTTCATTTTTAATGGTTCATTTTTCATGGTTCATTTTAATGGTTCATTTTTCATGGTTCATTTTTATTGGTTCATTTTTCATGGTTCATGGTTCATTTTTAATGGTTCATTTTTAATGGTTCATTTTTCATGGTTCATTTTTAATGGTTCATTTTTCATGGTTCATTTTTATTGGTTCATTTTTCATGGTTCATTTTTCATGGTTCATGGTTCATTTTTAATGGTTCATTTTTCATGGTTCATTTTTAATGGTTCATTTTTCATGGTTCATTTTTCATGGTTCATGGTTCATGGCTCATGGTTCATTTTTCATGGTTCATTTTTCATGGTTCATGATTCATGGCTCATGGTTCATGGTTCATTTTTCATGGTTCATGATTCATGGCTCATGGTTCATGGTTCATTTTTCATGGTTCATGGTTCGTGGTTCATTTTTCATGGTTCATGGTTCATTTTTCATGGTTCATGGTTCATGGCTCATGGTTCGTGGTTCATTTTTCATGGTTCATGGTTCATTTTTCATGGTTCATGGTTCATGGCTCATGGTTCATTTTTCATGGTTCATTTTTCATGGTTCATTTTTCATGGTTCATGATTCATGGCTCATGGTTCATGGTTCATTTTTCATGGTTCATGATTCATGGCTCATGGTTCATGGTTCATTTTTCATGGTTCATGATTCATGGCTCATGGTTCATGGTTCATTTTTCATGGTTCGTGGTTAGTGTCCAGCGTGGGTCAAAGTGCAGTATAGATTTATTTCTTGTTGGTTGGTGACATGCTTGTTTTTATTCTGTATACATATTTACACTTTTCTTTTCTTTCTTTTGAACTGTTTTGCACTACGCACCACTAGAGAGTTGTCTCTTTTAATTTTGTTGTACATATGTATAATGACGATAAAGCTATTCTATTCTATTCTATTCTACATGCAGTAGACTTAAAGTTATAAGGCAAGGTTTTTATTATTAACGAAAAGTAACAAAATGACAAAAACTAGAATTGTAAAAACATTTTCATTAACTGAAATAAATAAAAACTATAATTAAAAGAAAAAATGATAATTAACTGAAACTGTATTGTGTGTTTATAAAACTAACTAAAACGGATAAAAATTATGGATAAAATTCCCTTCGTTTTTGTCTTTGTCAATGTTGGACTGATATGAAATCGATTTATTTCCCTCAAGCAATTTTCTCTGCTGGCACCATATGATATTTAAGGGTCCGTCACTTGTGGTTTCCAGTCGTCTTCTGGTCCCCACTCTACCTGGAAACATGGAGACTAAAGCAGCAGAGTCCTGTCTGGGATTTATGTGAAAACAACGGTGAAGAAGAGAAAAGATCTGAGAAAAACTAAAACTAAACTAAAACTAAGTATTTAGAAAATAACAAAAACTAATGAAAACTATCAAACCTGCTCTAAAAACTAATTAAAACAAACTGAATTAGAGAAAAAAGTCAAACTAAATAAACTAAACTAGAATGAAAAATCCAAAACTATCAGAACCTTGACATAAGGTTTGTAAATATATTAGTTTACATAAAGTATATGTTGTAGTCCAGCCTTTGGTCCAGCTGGTTGTACGTTGACAGCAGAGCTGAAACAATTAATCAGTTTATCAACTTGAATCCATTTTTTAAAAAATGTTCGATTGCAACTTTCCTGAATTGAAGGTTTGTTTCCTTCTGTAAACACTGGCTCCATTGTTATGTTCTACATGGACGCTTATGACACACAGGACGCCTCAAAGTTGTATGGTAGTTCCATCTGAAGTTGTTTGTGAGTTGGATCCAAATGTGTTGAAGACCGCAGGGACATACTGCACACACACACACACACACACACACACACACACTTACATGTTATTGCTGTTATTTCTATAAATCTATAGATTTTTCTATATACTTTTTTACTGCTGTTATTGTTTTCTCCGCCTGGGACCCCCCCCTCCCCCCATTTTCAGGAATCAGATGATCTACAGTAGACGTTCAAAGCAGCAGCGCACCATTCAGATGAGTGTGACCCTGTTCATGGAGGGGCCGTCAGTGGAAACAGACTTACTGTGAGTTCAGGACTCAGTCTGTGGGAGCACAGACACAAAACACCAAAATAAAACACCACTCACACCAAATAAAAAAGTTCTAAAGGGCTCTGACTGTGAAATAAATACAAAGTACGCCCAAGTACAAACAGGTCCTTTCAGATTTCATGTAATAATAAGAAAGCAGCTGTAATCTGACCAGATTAAATTCAGCCAACCTCTTTTTTGCGTCTTTTATCAGCTCTTGACCTAAATATACACACAGATGGATGATAAGCCTCAGCTGTCCTTTTTCTGGCACAGACATGAGGACGAGACTCTTCATTTTCTTTTACTACTGGTTTCTGGTCAGGGCTGTTGGTGGGCTTATTTTGAAATGTGTTTGGAGTCAAGACTGTAGATTTATGCAAAATAATAAGGCAGGTATGTTCACTCCTGTGGTGGTCTCCTCAGAGCCTCTGGACAGACTCACCTGACTGATGACCTTTAAGAACACATGGCTGAGCTGGACTGTCAGACAGGGGGACTGTATCCTGTAAAAATGGAATTTGTTAAGAAATAGAAGTAAAATTTGATCAATATTCTGCCTCAATTTATCATTTATACACGTGCATTACAGATTAGGTCTACAAAGACACAAAACACTTAGTAACAGGCAGAATATTGTTAAAATTGCACTTAATTTAATTTTCCTCAGACATTTCAGGTTGTTCATATTTGTTTGTTAATGTAATCATTTTCATAATGCGATGTTTTTTTGCACTAAATCAAAGAGAAAATATTTGTGTTGTCATTATTTATGGGTTATTATGATATTATTTTTGAGTTTGATGCCCTAACTTGCACTTACACAAATACTGCAAATACACAAAATATTTTAGTAACTGGCAGAATATTGGCAAAATTGCACTTACTTCTCTTAGGACATTTCTAGTTTTTCATATTTTTTGTGAAATGCTAGTTTTTAAATTTACATATTTTCATTTAATTTCACTTTTTTACACTAAAACAGAGGAAAAAATTGGAATTGTCATTATTTGTATGTTTTTATGGTAGTATTTTTTTAATCTGACCCACTTGAGACTAAAGTAGGGCTTTATATGGGCCCTAAAATAAAAGGATGGACTGTTCATATCTTCGGTGTAATTTTTGCATTTCACAAATTCATCCCATGGGCCGGATTGGACCCTTTGGCGGGCCGGATTTGGCCCCCGGGCCACATGTTCGACACCTGTGGTCTAATAGTATTAACTCAGGGCGGTCAAACTCCTGTTAGTTCAGTTCCACATTCAGTCCAGTTTGATCTGCAGTGGGCCGGACCAGGAAAATAAGAAACAGAGAAAGAAGTAAAATTCTATTCTGATCAGGTTACGTCTCCAAAGTTTCTTTAAAAAATCTGAATAACATGAACAACTTGAATTGTCATAAGAAAAACGAGTGCAATTTTAACATTTTACCAATATTCTGCCTCGTTTTTATCAGTTTATCATTTACACATGTGCATCACAATCACACAAACATTTTGTCACAGGCAGAATATTGGTAAAACTGCATTTACTTTTCTTAAGACATTTCTGTTTGTTCATATTTGTTCAAGTTATTCACATTTTTTATAAAAGTCTAGTTTGGTAATGGAAACATTTCCATGTAATTTTACTTTTTTACACCAAAAAAAAAAGAAAAGAAAATTTGGTTATAATGATCATATTTTACTGTTCTGACCCACTTGAAATCTAATCAGACTGTATGTGTCTGTATGTGGAACCTGAATTAAAATGATTTTTTCACCATTGATTGTTAATATCTTCAGTGTAATTTTTGCATTTCATAAATCCCTCCCGTGGGCCAGACTGGACCCTTTGGCGGGCCGGATTTGGCCCCCGGGCCGCATGTTTGACACCTGTGCTCTAAACAGTCTTACTTTACTCAGTTACATGGTGCATAGGTCAGTCCATAAATCTGTTACAGACTCCTGTGTTAAATGTTTCATTTGATTTGTTCAGTTGGCCTTTTGGAGCGTCTGATCATTGAATAAAACCTGTTTTTCTGACACTATCAAGACCATCAAAGGACTGTCATGGATTTTGTCATACAGAATATATCTACATTAGCACTAATTTGGTACGGTGCCCACGTTGTGAGAATGCCCGTTAGTCCGAAAATTAGTTTGGATTTAGCTGATGAATCTAACCCTAACCTTAACCCTTTTCTGACTAACAGGCCTTCTGAAAACAGGCTTCCTCCTTTTGCTATTGCATTAAATAGTCTGTCACCTAGCCTGCTAACGGCCTTAGGCTAACCAGTGCTAATTAGTGTGTTTACATTTTACATGACTGTAACTGTATGAGAACAGTTCTGAGGATCTCACTTGGTGGTGTTAAAAAAAAAAACGTGAATGGATTTGGTCTGTGTTTGCAGTAAATTAATGATGACTTGGTGACTTTCTTTTTTCTTTTTTTTTGTCACTTAAGTTTTTATTGAAATTTTTTACAAATATTTGACAAAACAGCAACAAATGAAAAATGAACAAACCAACATTGCTTGGGTACAGTATACCTATTTCAACCCATTTTTATCCAGTCTTTCCATCATTCTTCTCTCTGTAAACAGTCCATTCATTCCACTTTTTGTCCTTTTCAGTTTCCTGTAGTTGCAGTCTGTGAGTCACCCTTTCTACTCTATATATTCCATCAATAACTGCCATCCGCTGCTCCTGTGTTGGTGCTTCTGTCCTTCCTCAGTTCCTTGTAATAGTTTTTTTGCAGCCACTAAAAGTATCTGAACCAGGTCTATGTCGTTTCCTGCTACATTTCCATCAGATCAGTTCCACAATACAGAACATCCCAGCACAGTGGAACCTCATCCCCCATTCTTCGTTTTAGTACTCACACACCATTTCCCAAAACACACTTATTTTATCACATTTCCAAAAACCATGTGTGTGTGTGATCTACATCTGATTCTCCACATTCCCTCCAACATCTCTGCTGTCTGTTTCACTGCTTGCTTTTCTTCTCAGGTGTGATGAAGAAACGCACCAGACTTTTCCAGGAGAACTCCCTCCACATCTGTGAACTAGTGGATGTTTGGTGAATCTAACACATATTAAACCAGTCAGTATCAGTAATTTCCACATTGAGCTCCTTCTCCCATTTTTCTTTTATATAATTGGTTGAATTTTTGTTGTGTGAGTTGAACCCATGATAGATAGTTGAAATTCTTCTTGATTTACTTTCCTCATGTGCTTTGATAATAATTTGGATCACACTGTTCACTTCCCTGGAGGCTCCACCTGGACTTCCTTTCTGTAATAATCTCTCAGTTGTAGATATCTGTAAAAGTCATGTGTCCCCAGATCCGATTTTTCTGGTATATTCTGGAAACTCTCCAGCTGCCCTTCTCTTTCTAAAACACACCATGCTGTCACTGCTTTGAGGGTCCAGTTTAAATCCTTGATCATATTGAGCAGGCTTGAATTTGCTATCATAAGCTACCTGTTTTAAACTTTTGGAATCATTGTAACATTTATAGGTTTTTAATATTTGAAACCATAATTCCATTGTCTGATCACCTGGTGACTTTGACTGTCTTCCTCAGCTCCAGCCTCATGCCCCTCTACGGTCACTTTTAGTCCACACACCAGTGGGCGACAGCACAGTGGAAAATGTCCTCTTTTAAATATGGTTTATGATGGAGCTGAACTAAATGGAACTAAGCGTTGTGACTGTGCCCATCTGAGCCCAGACCTCCTCAACTCAAAGGTGGAGTTCAAAGTCAGAGATTTCAGAAAAATAAACTCACTGTATTCTACAGTGAGTTTCCCTGTTATGATGCAAAATCTCTGATAGTTTGTGTAACCGGTGGTGTCTGACTCTGCGTTGTGCTCTTTTTAATGACCAGACCCGCACATGTCTTTGGAGGCACTCTCCGTTTATTGTTGGTCAGCTGACAAGTGACAGAAAAACACAAAAACCTCCGGTCAGCGACCCCTGTAAAACAAGCTCCTCCCCCACAGAAATCCAGAACAAAAGGGGAGAGGCAAAGGCGCGGAAACTGTGGTTATAGCGCACAGTGTCACACTGTAAATCGCTCCCTGGGGAATAGACCCAAACCAAAAGTTCCACACGCTGACCCGGAGGCCCACAATGTCAGGTAGCAACCAAAAGAAATGAAAATGAAATGAACAGATTTTGTGTACGTATAACAATACACAATATCATGTACACACCCACACTGCTGCGAAATAACTGACCCTGTTACATTTATGAACGTTACTTTGCAGGGGAGCATTTGTCTGGATCTCCCTCATCATCTTTATCACCTCTTAGAAATGTAAATGTTTTAAACTGAGCAAACATCTGAAATGTAGACATACTGTCATTCTATCATTTGAATTAGATAGATAGATAGATAGATAGATAGATAGATAGATAGATAGATAGATAGATAGATAGATAGATAGATAGATAGATAGATAGATAGATAGATAGATAGATAGATAGATAGATAGATGAAAGGTTTTTCTCTTTCCAGTCCATTTTTCTCTCTTCTGCTGCTGCCATCTTTGTACTTTCCTCTCAAGGTTTTCTTGTGTGTTTTCTGCTTTGTCAGTCACAGCTGCATCTCCTCAGCTGAGCTCTGATGGAAAGTGATGAAAACACAAACGTTTCACTGTGCAAAGACACAAAACAGAAGCTATGGAACATACTCATTCCTTCTAAAAAAAAACAACAAAAAACAGGTTTTGCCAAATATGATGAAAAAATATTTCAGAAAATACTCACAACTGGAATTATTTTAACTGGCTGCAAAGTGGTTTTAATAAAATGAAACTGAAGATAAATACAACTTTAGGTAGACAGACAGACAGACAGACAGACAGACAGACAGACAGACAGACAGACAGACAGACAGATAGATAGATAGATAGATAGATAGATAGATAGATAGATAGATAGATAGATAGATAGATAGATAGATAGATAGATAGATAGATAGATAGATAGATAAACTGTAATGTTCAGTATGATGATGGTGTAAAATAAGGTTTAGAACCAGAGTTTAGGGTTTAGGTTTCTTTGCACTCGTTTGTTGTATGTTGCTGTTGTTTAAAGGTGAAATTTCCCCGTGGTGGGATCAATGAAGTCATATCTGTTTTTCAGAAAATGACACCACTGATATGTTTTAGTCCCTTTAAATCAATAACTTCTATTACCAATACCTCATCTGTTTAATTTCACTTTTGCAACTTCATTGTCTATTAATTGTCTCCTCTCCCCCCTGCTGTTTATTGTTATATTCTAGTTCTATAGTTATATTTTTTATTGTTCATAGTTATATTTTATTTAGTTTTTTTTATCCTATTTTTGGTATTTTTCTACTATGTTCATTTAGCGCCGTGGGGCCTTAGAGCTCTGTGATGTCAGTTTTCTTTATGTGATGTACAAATGGAAAAACTGACAATAAAGTTGACTTGGACTTTGACTTGAAATGCAACTTTGTTTGCGGCTGTGTTAGGCTTAATTGGTGTCACGTCATTTATTTAGTGTAATGAAAAACAAAGTTTTGAAAAAGACAAAACTGTCATATCAGTACTTGGACTCTTGTATGTTTTGTCTGTCTTGTGTGTCATTTCCTGTTTTATTTTGTTAATCCTCCTCTTGTGTCATGTCTGCTGTCTTTGCTTCCTCTCCCTGATTGTTTCACCTGTGTTGATTACCTGTCTCCGCCCTGATTTGTTCCACCTGTGTCTCATTGTCTTCCCTCCCTTCTGTGTATATAAGCCCTGTGTTTTCCCCTGTCCTGTGCCAGTTCGTATTCCTTCCTTGTGTTGTGTTTACTTACCAGCGATTCTCTGAACCTGTTCGTCTGCCTGTCTGTTCGTTCCTGACCCGGTTTGTTCCTCGTCTTCTGAGCCTGCCTGATCCCTGTCTGTACCTCTGCCTGATTCTGCCTCACTGGTTTTCGACTTTTGCCTGGACTCACGGTTAGTGCTTTGCTTTATCCCCATGTACCGTTGCCTGTTTTCTGGATCCTCTGTGTATGACCTGGTCTGTCCCCTGACTCTCCTCTGTTTCCTCCTAGTCGGGTTCCCCTCGTGTGCTCCCGACCCGGGCAGAGAGTTTCCCTTGCTGGTCTCGGGCGCCGTGACGAATTCACACAGTCTGACCTGCGAAGACTCCTTAACGAAACCTTTTTGTGAACTGTTAATTTTGTCCGTGTTTAATAAACACTCCTTAACTTTATTCCTGTCTGTTGGTTGTGCATTTGGGTCCAAGACTTGTGTCACAGGTTCTAACAAAAACCCTTACCTTAGTAGCAAACTGTTTGTGAACTAACCTGCTCTGCAGAGGTACGTAGTTCTTCTGACCCTGATGATACTAATCATCTTATCTAACTCTGAACAAGGTTCTAATAGTTTTAGATTTTTCATTCTAGTTTAGTTTTATTTAGTTTTGACTTTTTTTCTCTAATTTAGTTAGTTTTAATTAGTTTTTAGAGCAGGTTGCTAGTTTTTATTAGTTTTCTTTTTTTTTTTGTAAATGCTTAGTTTTAGTTTAGTTCTAGTATTAGTTTGAGTTTTTTCATAACTTTTCTCTTCTTCTCTGTGGTCGTATTCAAATAAATCCCAGACAGGACTCTGCTGCTTTCTCCCAACTTTAGTCTCCATGTTTCCAGGTAGAGTGGGGACCAGAAGACGACTGGAAACCACAAGTGATGGACCATAATACAAATCTGGTTCGGTTAGTTTTGTAAACACACAATACAGTTTCAGTTAGTTATTGGTTTTTCTTTGAATTCTAGTTTTTATTTATTTCAGTTAACAAAAATGTTTTTACAATTCTAGTTTTCGTCATTTCGTTAGTTTTCGTTAACAATAATAACCTTGACTCTGAACTTAGAGGGATGCACTGGTTTCCACCTTTCCATGCACAAATACAAAATAAGTGATTTTTCTGGACATAGAATACTAATGTAACATATTCCGTATCAAACACGTTTTAGATTCATCCCATTAGATGCTGCAGCTTCCCTCAGGCACAGACTGTGCTGAACTCTGCCTTAGTGCTGTTGTTCGTCTGGCTGCAGTGGGGCTGCTTTCATGGATCTCTCTGTGTTGGTGTCTCAGGACTTCTGCTTGATTGGCGGCTGACATAAGAAGCAGCAGGATGGAACGCTGACCCTTCGATAACCGCCAGATGAACAGGAAGCCTATTAATTACTCTGACTATAACAGCTGACTATGGGGTCAGGCTGAACAATTAAAAGACGCCTCATGAAGATGGAGTTTGTCCCAGGTTAAAAACAAACAAACAAAACTCAGAATCAGATTTCGGAGTCAAGCAGACCTTGTAAAGGGCACAATATCAGATAACAGAGATGAAAGCCTTTCTTCTTTCCAATCCATTTTTCTTTCATCTGCCGCTGCCATCTTTGTACTTTGTTCTCAAGGTTTTCTTGTGTTTTCGGCTTTGTAAGTCACTGCAGCGTTTCCTCAGCTGAGATGGGAAGTAATGAAAACACAAACACTTCATTGTGCAAAGATACAAAACTGAGGTTGTGGAACATACTCATTCATTCTGAAAACCTGAACAGGTTTTGCCAGATATGATGAATACATATTTATGAAAATATGGATGTTGACTGTAAACTTCTCTATTTATGGCTTCAAATATGCAGAAAAGGACTGGAAATGACCAGAAGAATCAATGAACTCGCATTTTACACAACTGAAACTATGAGAAATAGATGTAAAGTGGTTTTAATTGAAGGAAATTGAAGATAAATAAAAGTTTGCACCTGAGATCTGCCCAGATGGAGCTTTTTATCACAGTTTTTTTTCCCCAATTGCTTCCATAACTATTGCAAAATTTGTAGAAATTCAGTTCAGTTCAGTTTATTTTGAATATGCAAGAAAACAAAAGTAATCCTACTTTAATTCTTAAAAATGAAATAAATTGCAAGAAAACACGAAAACCACATACATATACATGAAAACAAAATATGACTTCATTCGTATATTTGAAAAGCAGTGGGAGGAAGTATCATTTCTTTAATCCCACCCCTTCTCCACACAACAGTCTATCTTTTAGCTTCCTTTCAGCCTAATGTGTGAAAAATCACTTCCTTTGGATCTTTTATAAACAGTTGCCCTCACTTATGGTTTTCACATACGCGCACATATACACATACCTGTACTGACATACCAGAAAAATATATAGATGAATAAATATGAACATACATACATCCTTGAAGGCAACACAGAATGAATACACAATAAACAAATAAACAATCAATCAATCTCTGAGTGCTTTTCTAGAAAAGAGAGCACAGACCTCCGCCAAAGCAGATCAGTGCCCCCCCCCCCCCCCCCCCCGATCACCACCAAAATGTAATCATTTGCAGGTCTACTGGTAGTTCCCAGGGTCTGTAAAAGTACAGTAGGAGCTAGAGCCTTTAGTTACCAAGCTCCTGTTTTATGGAATCAGCTTCCAGTTAACATTAAAGAGGCCGACACAGTCTGTACATTTAAGGTCAGGCTAAAAACATTCCTATTTGAAAAAGCTTATGGTCAGGCTAGTTCAAACCAGACTAAACCCACAGTTCAGTCTAAGCTGCCCTAGGAGCAAGAATGCTGGGGGAAGTCCAGGCACTGAGTCCTATCTCCTGTTTCTGGTTCTACGTACCATTCTGGTCTGCACTTATATTTTTAATATTTAGCCAACTTAGTTTGTGCAGTGCTATTCACCCGATGTCCCCTTTCCCCACTCCCCTCCGGGGGAGTGGCTACTTTTTCAGTTGTAACCACTTGGGAGCCAATGATGGCAGGATCTGCGCTGACCCATCTGTGTCCTGCCCTGTCCTGTGTCCTGACCCCCTCCCCCACCTGTCTGGATGGACGTCCTCGACCTCACCACTGTGGATGGGCCTCCTCGCCCCTGCCTGTCTCATCCAGCGGGATGGACCCCCCATGTGTCCACCCTACTGCATCCTTGTAGACTAGAACTACATCTGCAAATGGACGTCCATCAGTCCTGGTGCATCTATAGCCTGTCCGTCCATGGGAGTGGATCTCTCCTTCACTGTGGTTCTCCCCGAGGTTTCTCCCTTTTCCCACTGGGTTTTGAGTTTTTCCTCGCCGAGAAGGAGGGTCTAAGGACGGGGGATGCCCTGGACACTACTCATTTTCTTGCTGTTCATTCGACTGTTGTTTACTCTAACTGACTCTGTAAAGCCCTTTGAGATAACCTTGTTGTGATATTGGGCTATACAAATAAAGTTGAATTGAATTGAATTGAATTTGTTCCTTTTGTCAGTACCAACATTTCCTGAAATTTTCATCCAAATCTGTCCAGAACTTTTTGAGTTATCTTGCACACAGACAGACAAACCAACGCCGACAAAAACAGAACCTCTCTGGTGGAGGTAATGAATGTTAGCTGACCCCAAACAGGACCCACAGATCTAGGTTTGGTTTCCTGGATTTGTGGATCCATCTCCTTCTGTTTTCTTTGTCTTTGGGTGTCTGTAAACGATAGCTCCCACTGCTTTAAGAACCTGAAAATACAATCAACAAACAACAGCTCTGCCCCATTTTTGATTCAGTATTGTTCTTCAGTTCAGACAGGATTGAAGCCAACGCTGTCACTCATCTGCCTCTGTCTGACACTCAGTGGGCGGAACCACCGTGACTGCTGCTAGCGGTGCATACCCTCTGTAGAAGATAAAAACGGCACAATAACACAGCAAACAAAGTCACAGAATCAAGTTATAGTGTCAGATAGAAGACACAGTTAAAAAATAATGTAAAGATGCAAAAAGACCAACATGACAAAAGACACAACCAAATAAATCTATGTAAAAGATAAAGATGATGTAAAAATGACTCTGTTTTGATTGTAGAAAAGGCACTAAAACTATAGGTCAAAGGTCACTGATGATACCACAGAGCAGTGTCAGCTGCTGGTCTTTCAGACAGAGGAAGCTCATTGTTGCTTACATCAAAAAATTGTCAAGTTATTTCAACATAAATTTGTCCCTCCGTTCCTTTTTAAGAAAATGCTCAGTGACCTTATCGTACACAGTAGGCGTCTTTTCCAGGGACTGGAGAGTTAGTTCAGTCTGACCTGTCCAACAGTCTGATTTAACTATCTACAAAACCATATGAAACGAACAAGAAATGATTAAATTATGGAACTGAAACTAGAAAACGCTGAAATTCTGTTAAATTCAGCCCAGTGAGTCCAGTGGTTGTGTTTTCTTCCAGGTCAGTAAATGAACAGTTCATTTGGTTTGTGTGATTTCACAGCAGAATGTGTGACGTATTAAACTGAACTGTGTCAGTGAAGGAGCACATCTGAAAACAGCTGTCAATCAAACCGCATTCAGCCTTCGGACACACCCTCCGATCGGCATGTGGAAGCTCAGCGTCCAGCCAGGCTGAGCTCCGCCCACAGCTCCGTTCACCCCCAGAGACACGGAGCGTCCGGGGGCGGGACAACATGGTGTCATTTGTCCAATGATGGTCCAGTTTAGAGTCAGTTCAGACCAGTTCCACTCAGTCCCATTGAAGTGCATGGACGCTGAGCATCTACGGACAAATGCACTGAGCAGAGATGGAGGAGAAAACACAGACACGGGAATGGAGGAGAAGTGAACAACATCCAGTCCACTGATCTGGGATCAGACTGATTCTGAACCAACTGGTCTGAGAGATGAACGTGTTCCAACACATTTGGAGTCAATGAAATGAAAACAACTGAACAGATTTGAGCATTTAATTGTTGTAATTTCAGGTGAAGCTGAGCTTCCACTGCAGTCGGACACAAACACCTGTGGGACAGATCGACATTTCCAGGCGTAGACCTGACATTTCTCTTGGGTTTTGAGCTGAGAAACTCTGAACTGTTTTAAGCCTTTTCTTCTTGTGTGTAAGAATAAACACAAGTCAGTCACTTTCTTAAAAAGAGTTTTCACAAGTTTGTTTAAATTCTCTGGACGTTTACAGAAACACTGACTTCAGTTTAGGATCGACTCGTAATGACTGCAGGGATATGAGGATCTGAGGAGACTCTTCTGGGCCTCTGGGCCTCTAGTCCTCTGGTCTTCTAGTCTTCTGCTCTCCAGGTCTTCTGGTCTTCTAGTCCTCTGGTCTTCTGGTCCTCTGGTCTTCAGGTCCTCTGGTCCTCTGGTCTTCTGGTCCTCTGGTCTTCTAGTCCTCTGGTCTTCTGGTCTTCTAGTCCTCTGGTCCTCTGGTCCTCTAGTCCTCTGGTCTTCTGGTCCTCTGGTCCTCTGGTCTTCTGGTCTTCTGGTCCTCTGGTCCTCTGTTCTCCTGGTCTTCTGTTCCTCTGGTCGTCTAGTCCTCTGGTCTTCTGGTCTTCTATTCCTCTAGTCCTCTGGTCCTCTAGTCCTCTGGTCTTCTGGTCCTCTGTTCTCCAGGTCCTCTGGTCCTCTGTTCTCCAGGTCTTCTGGTCCTCTGGTCCTCTGGTGTTCTGGTCCTCTGGTCCTCTGTTCTCCTGGTCTTCTGTTCCTCTGGTCGTCTAGTCCTCTGGTCTTCTGGTCTTCTATTCCTCTAGTCCTCTGGTCCTCTAGTCCTCTGGTCTTCTGGTCCTCTGTTCTCCAGGTCCTCTGGTCCTCTGGTCCTCTGTTCTCCAGGTCTTCTGGTCCTCTGGTGTTCTGGTCCTCTGATCTTCTGGTCTTCTGGTCTTCTAGTCCTCTGGTCCTCTGTTCTCCAGGTCCTCTCGGGGGTTTAACTTGTGGGTTCCGTTTGTCTCTGCTGACCTCCAGGTCTTCCCGTCCTTTCGACCCACATCAGTTTTGTAATGCTCATTACCTAATGGCGCGCCAACACCGTCTGGATGTTCTGGGTCACCGTGGTGATTAGCGCTTCATTCGTTGGCGTTTCATAACACACTCCATTCAGGTGAAAGTGGGTCTGTTCACGTCCTTGAACTGACTCCGTATGTTCTAAAGGAGTCTGTGTAGAACCATGAACAGACACACGTTCTGCACAGGCTTCCATTTACTAACAGCAGAAACACTCGCACTTATAATGTCATAGTTCATGTATGAGTCATCCTTTAAACTCCATGTTCGTACACAGGTAGAAGAGCTGCTGCAGTGGAAACACACGATACAGGAAGCGCTGTGAAACTTTTATAGGACGAGTTCTGTCCAGACACGATCAAATACGTGTTCAGTTCTTCAGTCATCTCTGAAGTCACATGTTTAGAGTGTGAGCAGCAGTGTTGGGCAAATTACTTTTAAAAAGTAATTAGTTATAGTTACTAGTTACTTTCCCAAAAAATTTATTGAATTAGTAACAGAATTACTCCTTCATAAATGTAATTAGTTACCAGGGAAAGTAATTATTGCATTACTTTTTTGAAAAACCTTCAAGTATGTAAAAAGAAACTGATTTTTGAATGTGTTTCACAGTCAGTTTTACAGAACAGCAGACAGGGACTGAAGACCAGGACTGGGGTGAGGCTGGGGTCCACCAGGGCCCAGCTGGGGTCCACCAGGGTCCACCAGGGCCCACCAGGATCCACCAGGGCCCACCAGGGTCCACCAGGGTCCACCAGGGCCCGGCTTTCCCACCACATCAGTGCAGATCTGCATTTATAGAAGCAGATGCTCCTCCAGTTAGTCCACATCTCTGTTTTCAGTCTCCTCCTGATCCAGCGGTAAACGTCTTCAGTCACTCAGACTCACTGAAAACTCCTCCCCTAAATTAGCTGAGAACTCCTCCCCTAAATTAGCTGAGAACTCCTCCCCTAAATTAGCTGAGAACTCCTCCCCTAAATTAGCTGAGAACTCCTCCCCTAAATTAGCTGAGAACTCCTCCCCTAAATTAGCTGAGAACTCCTCCCCTTAGCTGCGTTCAGGTGCCTGTGTTGTGCTGGTTCAACTCAAACTCACAGATGTCACAGTCGTTCAGGTGAAGGGGGCGTGGCCAACTCAGACTCATGGACACACAGGTGAAGCATGAAGGTAGTGTGGGTGATTTGAACAGAAGAACGACTCATAAATGAACGGCTGGTAATGAATCGGTTCTTTTCGTTCACTGAAAAGAGCCGTTCAAAAGACTCGACTGGTCGGTGAACGTCACACCTCTGGTGCCTGTCTGGGTCAGGACAGATAACAGCTGTTAGATCTCAGTGCACAGTAACGCACCACCGTTCACAGCCGGTAACACCGTTGTCACATTTCAAATAGTAATTAATTAGATTACCCGTTACTGGAAAACAATAGTGGCGTTAGTAACACTGCTATTTTTAATGCCGTTATTCCCAACACTGGTGAGCAGTGAATAGAATCCCACCAGACTGACACTAATTCATTAAAGCAGAGTTTGACTTTCATCACAGATTTTTTTTTCAAACACGTAAAACCCCAGTGACCGCCTAATTATCACTAATCCGTTAGTCTTTCTGTACCTATGTGCCTGAACAGTTTCGAAGATGACCCCATCATAAATACAATCCACTTATTTATTTATTTATTTTTATTTTATTTTGTTCATGGTTGTGCATTTCATCAGTAAACATTCAATAATCATCCAGTAAACAAACATGTACACACCCATGCTCGAAAAGGAGCAGGATGAAGAAAATCTGATATTTCCTGCCCCCTTCTAAATAATAATAGCCTTAATGCTTAGCCATACACAACTAGCTATAAAATCATACTGTATACAGTCAGACAAACCAACTAAATACATCCAAAGATAATACCAAATGAATACAAAACCAAGTGCAAAACTACATATCCAGAAAGTACAAAACAGAAGTAAATATAAACCTGATGAAATGATGCAAAAACATTATTCCAGTCCAAAGCAAGTAAATAAATATGTCACAAAATACAAAACAAATACGAAGCCAAATGTAAAACTTGTAACTGTTCATATAATCTCATTGTACTTATTCACACAACAAACCAAAATGTCACTCTGGCCTTTTTGGAAATGTTGTTGCCAAGTGCATTGTGGGAAGCAAAAGCGGTTTCTCACAGATTCGGTAAGAAAATGAGCCAGATCACCACAACGTAACAGGATCCAGTCCACTGGGGTTGTTTTAAAGAATGTGTGGAGTCGGTGGATGGAGGTAAAGGCCACATTTGGGTTCAGCACTCATGAAGAGACAGCGAAACTGCTGCTGCGTCAAATCCCCATTCCCACAATGCACTTGGTGACAAAAAGTAGCTGCTGCTACTTCTTGTTATGATACGTGGTCAGACACACCTGGACGGCCTGATCCCAGTCCAGGTACCAGAAAGGGTGCACATGTAGATACAAAATAATCATGCTCTGTCAAAAACTCAGACAGGCTCTTTGATTTGTCTGATATTTCTCTTTTAAAGTCCAAAATCTGTGTGTATTCTGGTGTCTCCTCTAACTGTGTCAGGCTTGTACCCCTGTCAGATCACACATTCTTGGCTGTACGGACACTCCAGCCTAACAGCCTCCATATTTAATGCCTACACACATATACAAATGTTTCAGACCTCAGCAGAATCATGCATTGTTTCTTGCATAGATGTGGTGTCCAAAGCATGCCTGCTGAAAAATTCCATATATTGACAGAAACAGTCAAATCAGAGCCACATATTTAGAATGTGGTGTACGGACACTACTGGTGTACGGACTCTAGCAGATGTGAATGGAAATGTGTCTGAGCACATGGTGGCATCTGTGTTCCATCTGGAACTAAGTCTTCTGGTACAGGAGGACACAAACATGTGGAACCAGTGAGAACAGTAGATCTGTAAGGCATAGAGTCCAGATTAGTGATGGAAGTATATTGGTGTACGGACACTCCAGGAATTTGGGTGAACAACGCACCATTGAAAACATGCGGTTGGACGTAAACATCCGTTTGACACATTGTTCCAAATGTTGTGCAGCATACCAGGGAGCAGAGCCACATCTGTCTAGTTGTGCAGATTTAGTCCTAATAATACTGAAAGAACAGGTTCCCATTCTATTATTCCAATTAAAGGGCTGGAAAAGAAGGGGTTAACAACAAAATGGTGGATTGTCTTAATACTGAAAATAAGAATTGATAATCAAACAGCTGTTCAACAAAAAGGATCAATAAATGAAAAGCAATGTGATGTGTGTATTTGGAATAAAAAAGACACAGGAGTTGAGTAGGAATTATTTATTGTGTTACAAACATTATGGACAATCATTTTGCTCTCGTAACAATCAAATTGTGCACGTTTTCACGCTCATTGGGTCGACATTTGATCATTTTTATTTTATTTTTCTTCAAATTTGGAGGATTGACAGATCTAGTAATAAGATGGACAAAGAAACATTTTGGGAATGGTTTTGGAGGATCTGTTTTTAATACTGATGAATAACTGATGCAAATATACTGGTACACTTTGATTGTGATCAGGCCGTGGGTTAAACAGTGTGTCCAATAATGACAGACAGGAAGTGAAGGAGGTGGTGGACCCGTGTGGTAATAGCAGAGGTAGTCCAGCAGGTGGCAGTAAACTAACACTACACTGAAACCCTACATGTTAAACAGCCGCAGAAGAAGAGTGTGTTCCGGTGTGTCCGTGGACTTCCACGTGTGTTTGTGTTCACAGACTGTTTCTAACACAAGTCTTTGAAAATGTCCGCAGATCTTCGAGCGGAGCTGGAGGCTTTTCTGGACACTTTAAACATCCACACGACCTGCGTGGAACATCCGCCGGTAACGAGCCCACCGGAAACACACGGTTACCGACAGTGAAGCAGAGCAGCTGGACAGCCCAGGTTCAGGCAGACAGGCAGGAGCTGGGAGGGCAGAAGGCACGGCTGTGTCTGCAGTGGGTTCACTTCTGTTTAGGCGGAAAAAGAAAGTGCAGTTGAATTTGTTATGATCCTGTTTTTCATGGAGTTCCAAAAATGTGCACTCATCTGGACACCAAGCCTTTAATTTTTGAAGCAAAGAAACATTTATTTAAAACCCATCATTAGAAAGTGATATACTGTGTGACAACTAGGAAATAAAAGCAGTTTTAATGCCGCTAATTCTATTTTCTCACATTTTATCATACTCTAATACTAGTTATTAGTCACTTCATGAAGATAATATGCAAAAAAAAAAAAAAACTTTTAGTTTAAGAAAACTGTCAGAATCTAACAACAATTAGCAGCTGACTGACACTAAACCATGTTAGTGCAGATCAGGTTTATCAGGTTTAGATCAGGTTTAGATCAGGTTTATCTAGAACAGCACAGTTACAGTACCGGTGTGAACTGCAGTGTATGTCCAGTGTGTTGGCTGATCTGGAACTGAAACAACAAACCCATGAACAAACAAGAGAACAGCTGCAGAACAACTGTCCACTCTGTGCATGAAAGGGTTCATTAGAATACCTGGGTCTTTAATCATTCTTTACTTTTTATGAACATAAAAAACACCTTAAATATATTTTTTCAGATTATTTCTGAAGCTTATACAGTATATCTACAGTTGTATTTGGCATTCAGTTCCCAAAAAGTATGAATTAGTGCTGCAACTAATGACTATTTGAAGAGTGGACTTGTCAGATTATGAACTGGAAAAACATGCAGCTATAAAAGAGTTTCTTTCCTTTTGATTGTGCATTTTCTACAGAACAATTTCAGTGTTAAACAGCTATATATTCAAGATTCAAAGTGTTTTATTGTCATGTGTACAGTAAAACAGGTTTCCCTGTATAATGAAAATGTTACTTTGCTGTCCACACTGAATGACAAGAGAATTTAAGACGTATAAAAACTGAAATACTATAATTTAACTGAGAAATAAAAAAACAGACATGAAAAAACAAAACCAAAATGGCATTTAAGAATGATATGCGAAGGAAAAGGAGCATAAAAATCTAAAAAAAAAAAACAAAAACTAGTATTACTAAGAGATAAATATATATTTACATAAATGTGCTGTCAGAGTATAGAACATGAGTTTAACAGATGTGTACACTGAAGAGTTGCATTCAGCAATAAAACCTTTTGCTCAGATAAAATCACATCTGTATGTTGATCCTGCACTGAGTGAGGAGAGCGTCATATATTTATTTAATGACAGGAATTTACAAATGCACAGGTGTTGTTGCTGCAGGTTTCAGTCTGTCACCTGATGGAGCTGTATTTGCCATCATGTTCTTCTGAGCAGGTGTTCACGGTGGAGGAGATGATGCCTCACCTGCAGGATGTCAGCGGAGTCGTCTCCAAGAACCTTTTTCTGAAAGACAAGAAGAAGAAAGGCCTGTGGCTGGTGTCGGCACGCCACGACCACCAAGTCAGATCCCATTTCCCTCATTCTGAGCACTTCTGTCCACTGCATCATCATCATCATCATAATCATCTCCAGCTTTTCTTCCATGATCCTCTGTGTTTCCTCCACAGGTGAACCTCAACGACCTTGCCAAGAAGCTGGGCGTCGGTAGCGGTAACCTGCGCTTTGCGGACGAGGCCACCATGTTAGAAAAGCTAAAGGTAAGAGAATACGGTTTAATAGTACGGGGGACGTTGTCTCCAAAGATCGATAACGTGATGATCCCATTTGATGGAGGTTCCTAAAGTGTTTCAGGTCCAGACCAAAGACAAATGTACTGTCTTTTAGATACTGAACATAAACATACCATTAACAACCACCACATCTACTTTTATACGTACTCTTTGCTGTCATTATTGGACCCATACTGGAAACAGAACGTCTGCTATATACAGAACTAGAGCCGAATGGTAGAAAAGTCATTCTGTTACAGTTTTCCTGAATCGAAGCTTTGTTTCCTTAATTTCGCTGCCACTAAACATTAGTTCCACTGTTGTGTTTCACACGGACACTTATTGTGACGCACATGACACCAGGATCAACATAAACGACAGGGACTGTAGCTCAGAAGAGAGGAGGATTAAAAGGCAGAAAAGGTCTATATGTTCACTTTTCTACGTTGGCTCCATCACGTCTTTAAAGTTTGAAGCTTTCACACAAACAATAAAAATATGTCTGTTTGTTTCAGTTGAATGTTAGTTCCATGTTCAGTTGTTCGTCAGTTGGATCCCAGTGTGTTGAAGACTGCAGTGCACAGAGTGTTTGTAGATGTCATTGGACTGGTTTGTTGGTGTTGTTTATATCTATAGATATTTTTGTATATACTTTTATACTGTTGTAATAATTGTTATTTCTATATAGATAATTTTTATATATCCATTTTCTTTTATACTTTTTGTGGTTGTTTCAGCTGGTTCTGGAAAAAAAGGCAAGTTCTGTTTGTCATTTTCAGACATGTCTGTTTCACCTTTTAAATTTTTTTGTCTTCAAATACATGTTTAATCCAGTGGTTCCCGGCCTTTTTTTGCTCGTGACCCCATTTTAACATCACAAATTTCTGGCAACCCTGGACATGAGAAACTGAGACATTTTTTTGCTAAAATTAATTTGTTCTTGATCATGTAATAGTTTGCTATACTATGTTGCAAATAAACGTTAATGTTAGAGGACATTTAGTCTATATAATGTCTATTATTGTGGACAGAGGCAGTAAATCCAGGTGTAGATTACTGCACAAAAGGAGAATGGGATTTTCCTTGGTCAGGATCTGTCCAGTCAGTCCAGCTGTGATTTAGAAGGAGGACAATTAATACTGAACAAACAAGAACTGAAACTATGAATTATGAAAGAGCTGCAGCATCTGAAACTGACCACAGTGAACATTTGACACAGAAACAGAAGCACAGTGCTGCAGTTTCACACTCAGTTTGTCATGTCTGTTATGGATTGGGATTGCCTCTGTCAACTCACCATATAGTTTTTATTAATAAGTTTTTTTTTTCTATTTTTATCAGTTACTAGAAATTTCAGGCGACCCCATTTGAATTCCAGGCGACCCCATGTGGGGTCTGGACCCCAAGGTTGAAAAACACTGATTTAATTGAATTGAATCAAGGAAAATAATTGATGGATTAACTGATTACAAAAATAATGGACAGCTGCAGCTGTTCACTGAACTGTGCTAAAGTCTTAGGCCACCTTTAACTGTTGTCTTTGCAGGTTTGAAGTGAACACACATATTTAAAGGCCATCCAACAGCAGAAGTGTTTAAATGGACTGGTTGTTCATGGTCGTTTCCCTCCCTGTAGGTGGGGCAGGGCTGTGCCACTGCCCTCGCTCTGCTCTTCGATAAGGACCAGAGCGTGAAGTTCGTCCTGGACCGGGACCTGATGGAGGGCGGCCACGACATGGTCTACTTCCACCCCATGACCAACGCCGCCAGCATGGGGCTACGACCCGACGACCTGCTGCGCTTCCTCAAGGCAACGGGACACGAACCTGTCCTCGAGAGCTTCGAGTAGAATGGAACCAGAACCAGAGCCTGGAGCTGGACTGGGTTCGATATGAGGACACAAACCTGAGTTTTATCAAAAAGGGAAAAGAAAACCCCCTCCAGACTCCAGAACAGATAACCACGCTTGACTTTTGATTTAAGACTAAAAATGAAACAACGCAGAAAACAAACGGACCGCTCAGAACTCTGTTAAACCTGTTCATTTCTACCTGCGACTTTGTGAAGGCCGAGTTGGTTTGTTAAAGGACCAGGCTGTGTTTACGTCTCACTATTTACTGCTGATAATTTTATTGACTCATCACATTTTCTTAACATAGAAAAGGAAGATTGACAGAAAATGAATATACAACTACACTACATTTAAGGTCATCCTGATGAAGATCCTTCCATTGGATAATTACTGCAGTGATTAATACATTTCATCCCAACAAAAACAAATGATTTAACCCTAACTGATAAAGTGAAGATCTTCTCATTTCGAGGGCACCCATGTAAAAGGATACCCTGTAGTCATGGAAAAGATGTGACTGAAAGTCATGAAATTAACTCCTGCATCAAGCAAATAACTCAAGAAATACTAGATAATGGTGGATCAAGAATCATCTAATCCACAGGTGTCAAACCTGTGGCCTGGGGGCCAAATCTGGCCCACCAAAGGGTCTAGTCCGGCCCTGGGGATGAATTTGTGAAATGCAAAAATTACACTGATAATAACAATCCTTTTATTTCAGGTTCCACATTCAGACCAATTCAATCTGCAGTGGGCAGGACCAGTCAAATACTGTCATAAGAACATAGAAATAATGACAACTGCAAATGTTTCTCTTTGTAAGTATAAATATTTTCATGTATTTACACTAAAATAAAATATAATTTCGCAAAAAATGTGAATAACCTGAACAAATATGAACAACCTGAAATGTCTTAAGAGAAGTAAATACAATTTTAACAATATTCTGTCTGTTAAATGTTTTGTGTGTTTGTAGATCCACTGGGATCTGTAAGTTCTAATGTACATGTGTAAATGTTAAACTGAGGCAGAATATAGTTAAAATTACACTTTTTTTTCAGTTTTTTCATGTTATTCACATCTTTTGAAAGGATAGTTTGTAGATGTAAACCTGTTCATCATGTAAATTTACTTTTTTTTGCTCTAGAAAATAGAGAAAAGTTTGGAGTTGACATTATTTCTATATTATTCTGTTAATTGACTGGTTCGGCCCATTTCAGGTCAAATTTAGCTGAATGTGGAACTGAACTAACATGGGTTTGACAGCCCTGCTCTAACATTATTAAAACCAGGAGATAGAGCAGTGAACCGTCATCTACAATGAATAAATCTGTCCTGGAAAAAATGATTGATATGAGATCAGATAGAGGTTTGGTGACCTTCAAACCCTGAAACATCCAAATCGATCTTCCAGCTGTGGTTTATAATGAAATAATCCAGCAGCCAGGATAATCAAACACAAACACAAGGCTTCTGTTTAGGAGGGAAGCTAAAGATTCTGTGGGATTCTGAGACCCCAGCCCTGTTGAGAAGCTTTTGCTGTTGAAGATGTTTCACGTTGGGCCGATGATGGAAACAGATCACTGCGGCTGAATGGAACTGAATTTGTCCAATATACAGGGCACTTTGTTTTGGTCAGTGTAGCGTGATTCTTTTTTTTTTTTTTTAATTGATTTATTTCTAATATGAATATGATACAAGCTTCCTGATTACTACTATTTGACTTCTTTGCACAATATAAGATAGAGATGAAAATTCAAGGAAGCATAAAATAATGATACACGCAAAAAGAAAAAGAAAAAAAAAATTCTCTTTTAGTAACTTTTCAACGTATCAAGTGCCAAACATCCCAGACTGCAGCCTGACAGAGGTGATAATTTCATACTTTTCTCAGACATGTCAGATGATGAATTTATTTAGGTTTTTATGGATGGTGAAATAAAATATTCAGTATAAATACCTAACAGGAAACTACTATTTGCCTTGTTTTTGTCATATTCAGTGGTTTTACACATGTTGTTGTAGAGAATTAACCCAAACAACATCAGAAGTTTCTGTTTCAGCGAAAGGCCTTGACAAAAATGTATTCAAATGAAGACTATTTGTTGAACTGTGTGTCTGAGGTGTTGCAGTTTGTTATATGTGATAACTGATGAGCATGAAAGGGCATCTTTTTCATGGTTTTTAATGTTTTAACATTTGCTCTTTTCTGGGAAGCTGAGCTCACAGTTAAACACAGCTGTTATTTATGGATAAGATCAGAGGATGGAGACGATAACAGTACCACAGCAAATAAGAGAAGGTTGGTACAAAATGCAAATGAAAAAGAAAGCAGTAATATCAAAGGTGTTTGGCTTGTATTTCATTACAAACCACACAAACAACATATTTTGTGTTGTTTAGTCGGCTTTGTTTCATTTGTAAATATTCATGCATTTTTCAGTGTTTGGAGGAAACTGAGGAAAAGATCACGTGTGAATGGATACGGTCTTTGTGTCGTGGTCAAACTAGTGGGAGGGTGTCATAGCTGTACACACACAGGGTTACTGGAAATTTTAGTTCACTGAAATTAATGGAACAAAAGTAAATCTTAACTAAAGGCATAAAAAGGAAATGAATTCATATCTTATGTGATTAAGGCTATACATTAAACACCCTTTCCCCTGTGTTTTTTGAGGTGGCCCAGAGGTGCAACAGCCCAAAAGATTATCCACTATAAGAAGAAAAAAAAGAAACTGCCCAAAAGATTATCCACTATAAGAAAAATAAGAGAACAGCACAAAAAATTGTCCATATAAGAAAAAAAAGGAAACAGCCCAAAAAATTATCCACTATAAGAAAAAAAAAAGAAACCGCCCAAAAGATTATCCACTATAAGAAGAAAGAGAACAGCCCAAAAAATTATCCACTATAAAAAAAATAAGAGAACAGCCCAAAAAATTATCCACTATAAAAAAAAATAGAACAGCCCAAAAAATTATCCACTATAAGAAAAAAAAAAGAAACTGCCCAAAAGATTATCCACTATAAGAAGAAAAAGAGAACAGCCCAAAAAATTATCATTATTAGCATTAGCTTAGCAGCGAACCTTCACACAGTGCACACAAGGGCCATTTACCCCTGAAAACTAACCCCAACCGTAGCCTAACCCTAACCCTAACCTTAACCATGTACCACCCAGGCCTAACCTGGAGCAGACACAGGAACCGTAATCGCTGAACCGCTTTGCAAACTATATTTATGTAAACATTTTTAAAATAACTTTATTTTTAGTGCAATGACCTCCACTTTCGGTGGGTTACCTTCTTAGCATTAGCCACATTAGCTGAAGGCCTTAAAAATTTTCAGCCTATGCTTTTATTTTTTGTGGTGGCCTTACTTTTAAAGCAAGAGACCTTTTGGGTAAACAGCGCCCCCTTAATTGAAAAGGTGGATGATTTTTTTTTTTTTTTTTCTTATAGTGGATAATTTTTGGGCTGTTGCACCTCTGGGCCACCGTAGTTTTTCACTTGTTTATATCTCTGACTGTGAAGATAACATTAATGTATTAAGGGACAAAGAAAAGAAAAAGTGCATCATTGGTGTCTTTCTGGAACAGGAGCAGAGTTACAGCAACTGTTTAAGACAATAATAAAATAAACTGAAAGAAAACTGAAATGCACTCATTTTCCTACTGCTCATTTTCAGTCAAAAGCACAAGAAAGGGAAATATGAGGGCATGACTGTTGTAGTTCAGATATTTCACCAATAGATGGCAGCATGCACCACTTAGTCCAGTACAAAGCCTGGGTCTGTCAGAGTCATTTAAAATGTGTAGTATATTTAATCTCCGAAGAATCACCTAAAGAGCCATAAAAAACCCAACCTTTATTATTATTCATTGTGAATGTATTGAATAATCATGTAAAACTTTCTGAAACTGAATGAGGAAAAACTGAAATCCTGCTTGTTGGCCCAAAAGCAAAAAGGGAAATGCTGATGAGTAGGATGGGCAAACTCACTTCCTGGATCAAACCAGAAGTGACAAGTCTGGGAGTCATTATAGACTCAGACTTAAACTTTAAGTCCCACATAAAGAAAGTCACTAAAACGTCATTCTTCCACCTCAGAAACATAGCCAAAGTAATGCCGGTTATAAATGGAAAGGATGCTGAAAAACTGGTCCATGCTTTTATCTCCAGCAGACTGGACTACTGTAATGCACTCCTTACAGGTCTCCCAAAAAGCAGCACAGACAGACTTCAGCTGATTCACAACTCTGCAGCTAGGTTATGAACCAAAACCAAGAAGAGAGAGCACATTACTCCAGTGTTGGTTTCCCTGCACTGGCTACCGGTAACCTACAGAACTGATTTTCAGATACTACTCCTCACGTATAAAGCTCTAAATGGAACCGGACCAAGTTACATTGCAAACTCACTGATCAATTATGTACAAACTAGAACACTGAGGTCATCAAACGCAGGTTTACTAGCGACTCACAGAAATATTACAAAGAAAATGGGGGACGCAGCCTTTACTAACTATGCACCAAAGTTATGGAATACAATTCCAAAAGACATTAGAGAAGCCAGTTCACTGAATATATTTAAAACCAAATTAAAAACATTTTTATTCTCATTAGCCTTTGAAAGGAAATAAAAATGGGGTCACAATTCAGGAACCAGGAATGTGCGGTTTTTCATTTTTATTTTATTTTATTGTATTTCTGTTTTTATTTTTTTATTTTACTGTATTTCAACTTTCATCTTATTTCTTGCACTTCAAAAATTCTATGTATAATCAAATATTTTAATGTGCGCTGTTTTTATATTTATTTTTATTTTATTGTATTTCTAATCAAATCTAAATGTATTTTAATATTGTATTTTTTTTCAATCAATGTGAAGCACTTTGGGCTACAATTTCTGTATGAAAGGTGCTATACAAATAAAGTTTATCATTATTACTATTATTATTATTAAAAAAAAAAAAAAAAAGCAGTCACCAAAATCCTTTGACATGAATTCTCTGAGGATCGATTCCAGAGAAGGTTTCAGATGTGATACTCAGGGTTTGTTGAAGTAAATCTCCAGCTTTTACAACATGCCGTAACAGTAGGTTGTATTTTCTGGATCTCAGCAAACAACAGATCCCTTCAGCTGAAACAGATAAATATGGGACATTTTACTGCACGGACTGTCAGGGGTTAGGGACCATAACCCAGAGACCAAGGCTTCAGTGCACTTAGGTGTAATACTGCTGAAGACCACCAGATGCTGCTCAGGGAAAAAAGGCAGTTACACTTGAGTTGTGTCTAAAATAGTTTTTTCCAGAGCTCATTCCAGTTTTATTTGGAGTCTTTAACGTGGCTCCATTCATGTTATCTCAGTTCAAATGTATGGGAATGGTTTGATAGACTTTCAGAGCTTGGTAAATCAAATCAAATCTGGACAGGTCGTTCAACTGTTCAGGGTGAAGAAGGAAAACTAACAGATACAAGAGTTCAGAACTCAGACCTGCACCAAACACCCTGAACACTGTGCATGTGTGGATCCACTCTTTCTGTGTAAATTCCACAGTTTCCAGGTTGTTCCATACACAGAAACAGTTGAATCTGGTCCCAGTCATGTGTCTGTCCAGTTAGATTCAATTCACATCAATATTAGTTGAGTTCTAATTTTAAATGTGTGGGAAATGGGATTTTCAGTGTTCAGTGTAAATGTCCACAGAGTCCACATTCCACAGTGGATGTGGACAGTTTAGTTCCACATACAAGAGACTGTTCTAAGCTACAGGTGGATCCAACTGGAGGAGAATCGGAGTCGTTTGGAATTTTGGATGAATTTTCAAAAATGTCTCAGTGATGACAGATGGAAAACTGTAGATGTTGTGACCTTGCTGTGACCTTGAACTTTGTCCTACTGGGACCAAAATGGACTGGGCTGGTCCCAGGGCCTAGGCCTATCTGTGGGGAAGATCTGGGAAAGATGGGTGGAAGAGTTTTACACTGAAGATGAGAACAAACAAACAAACAAACAAACAAAGCAAAGTGAGCACAATGCCTCCTGGTGGAGGGAATAATTATTACCATGTCACCAAGCTGGTGTCAGTTATTATCTCACCCACCATCCCTGGCATTCCTACAGCTCTGTGTTTTAGTCTGAACATGGTCACCTCTGGCTCCAAAGTACCCAACAAAACACAAACATCAACAAGAAAAGCACTCGGAGAGTGCAGACCTCCACCAAGACAGATCTGTCTTAGTAGGATAATAACTTTTGAGTGAAAAAAGTAAAATTACATAATGAAAATGTTTACATCTATGAATTGTCCTCGAACATAACATGAACAAATATGAACTTGAAAATTCTTTAGTAAAATAAGTGCAATGTTAACAATATTATGCTTTAGTTGATCATTTATACATGTGAATCACAACTTAGAGATCACAGTGGATCTACAAATACACAAAACATTTAATAACAGACAGAATATTATTAAAATTCCACATACTTCTCTTAAGAGATTTCAGGTTATTCACTTTTTTTTTTTTTTTTTTAAAGGCTAGTCTGTAAATGTCAACATTTTTGTGCAATTTACTTCTTTTTTTTACACTAAAACAATGAGAAAAATTTACAGTTTACATTATTTATAGGTTATTATGATAGTTTTTTTACTGATCGGATCTTTTTTACCCCAAAAAGTTCCTGGTGATAAAGTTGCTGGGCCTTTTGGTGGGAAAGGGCCTTATGTCTGTGGGCTGGCCTGGGAACACCTCATGGACCCCCGGAAGAGCTGGAGGAGGAGTCTGAGGAGAGGGAAGTCTGCTCAGACTGTGACCCCGGGACCCAGCCCCAGATTAGCAGAAGATAATGGATGGACAAAATAAAGCTCCACCTACCGATGTGGCATTTCTCACAGCACTCACGTAAAAGTTGGAACACAAACAGCCCTCCTCCCTCCAAAGCCCCGCCCCCTTCCCCCTGCCTGAGCTCTGACACTGTCCTCCTCTCCCCTGATGCCCACGGTGGAAGCGGAGGTGGAGGTGGAGGTCCGGTCCGCTTCGGTGTGTCTGCGGACCCCTCCCTCAGTAATCAGATACACCATCCACCTGCTGCTGTTTCATCAGTAGACCCTGTATTTAAGGGTCTGGTCTGTGCTGTGCTGGGTCAGGGTCTTCACTACATGATGAGGTGTCCAGGTGATGGGCGCGCGCACTGTGAACGCACGGCCTCCACGAATTTTCCGTGGACATTTGAGGTTTCATAGTCCACACATTTATCATCCTCCATAATCCTACTCTGTGTGACACCAGGTACATGTACCTGTATGAGTCCTGCGGTCATAAAAGCTGACCTTTGACCTGTCTGTTAGTCCAGTACACCAGACTACTGGACTTCTATCTCCATCCTTCATTCATCAGACTCCTGTTTGTTCCCTTTAGTTGTTGTTTCTGTTCATAAATCTGTTTTTTTTTTTCAGTTCTATCCACTCACATCCTTAGACAGTAGACTGTGGTCAGTGACAGCAGCAACAGTGAAGCGTCAGATTCAGAGGGACACATATCTGATGCAGAGACAGCGATAATGGATGATTGACAGGAGGCTCAGCCAGGTTCGGCCAGTTATTTCATTCGGACCGAATAAAATGATTGATCAGAATTTTAGCAGAAATATGAGCAATATATGAGAATTACACATTTTTGAGTTTCAATACCTGGTGGATTTCTTCTACATTTTACTTTGACACACGCTTATTAGGAGCATTTTAACATTACAAATGAAAAGTGTAAAAATGCCACATCATATGGTATAGCTTTAATCCCAGGGGCTGGATTGTAACCCTTTGGTGGGCCACATTTGGCCCCCGGGCCACATGTTTGACACCTGTGTGTTAGAGCCACCTCTTACCACAGGACAGTATCTGTGTAGTTGCATGGATATCAGTGCAATGATGGTACAAATAGACTATATATACACTCACCTGAAAATGCAGTGGAGTGTTAAAGGCAGCAGGTTCAGCTGCCGTGACGGTGGTTCTGGTGTCAGCTCTGACGCGGTCAGATTTGGCACTGGATTGTTTTGCAGCATGGACCCTTTTGTGAATCCCACATTCACCTGTATGAGAGTGGACGGACTGGATGGAGGGGATTTCAGACTCCACATCATGGTCACGCCTCAGTACTCCAAGGAGCAAACACTGATATTCAATTTCTAGGTCAGCTAGAATGCTATACAGTAATGGAGTTTTTTCTGACCTAAATACACTGAAGGGTGTTTTCACGTCCCGAGTCCAAGGTAAGGTTAATTTGTTTTGGTACATTTTACATGGTATGTCACACAGGTGTCAAACACGTGGCCCCGGGGCCAAATCCAGCCCGCCAAAGGCTCCAATCTGGCCCCTGGGATAAATTTGTGAAATGCAAAAATTACACTGAAGATATGAACAACCAAGGATGTTAAAATCATTTTAGCTCAATTCATTCTAAAGTGGATCAGACCAGTAAAATACTGTCAAAATAACCAATAAATAATGAAAACCATATTTTATTTACTTTGTTTTAGTGTAAAAACAGTAAAATTACACAAATGTTTCCATTTACAGACTAGCCTTTTACAAAAAAAAATGTGAATAACCTGAACAAAAATGTCTAAAGTATGTGGAATTTTAACAATATTCTGCCTGTAAATGTTTTGTATATTTGTAGATCCATTGTGATCTGTAAGTTGTGATGCATATGTATGAATGATAAACTAAGGTGCACTTGTTTTTCTGAAGAACTTTCAGATTGTTCATGATATGTTCAAGTGCAGTTCGTAGATGTGAACATTTTCATCAAGGAATTTTGCTTTTTTCACTCAAAAACATAGAGAAAACTTTGGAGTTGACATTATTTCTCAGTTCTTATCCTATTATTTACATTTGTTATGGAAATGTTCAACTGATAAACCATACACAAAGAGGAGGAGAGAAAGTTAGAGTTAAAATAAATAAATGCATTTATTGAGAAGTCAGTCACAGAGAAACTCTGTAAGTGAAGTCTGCTTAAACAAGAGAAAACTAAAGATTATATAGAACCAAATCCAACCCCTCAAACTATGATGTCATTCCTTACGTACATCGTACCACCCCATACTACTCCTTCTCTGCTCCGTGAAGAGGTCATGATGACCTCTTCACTCTAACCTTGCTTGGATCCAGTCTGGAGTGCAGGCGCCATCCTCTATCTACACATTCAGACATTTAGGTGTTTGGGTTTTAACTCAAGGCAAGAACTCCGTTCCTGGGTTGGGGCTGTTACAGAGTGGTAAACATCACACATAATGAATAATGACTCAGCATTAAAAGAAGATGTACTAACAGTATAAAATATAAAGAGTATAAAATATAAAAAGTAAATTTTTCCACCACACATTATTTCACTGGTCCGGTCCACTTTAGATCATATTAGGCTGAATGTGGAACTGAACTAAAATGAGTTTGACACTCCTGGTATATTATACATCATATGGTGTGGTTCATTTTGTTTTCATATCACTATTTTGACAGTAAACTAAGATGGAAAGTCCAAAAGTCTGGAACTAATGGTCTGGAACCATAATATAACATATGAATCACTGTGCCCTGAAATGTGTAAATACTGTACATTGACAATGCATTTAGTTTTCTACAGATTTTTAAATATCTGTATCTCTCAAATCTACTGAATACTTGAAAAAGTATCTATCTATCTATCTATCTATCTATCTATCTATCTATCTATCTATCTATCTATCTATCTATCTATCTATCTATCTATCTATCTATCTATCTATCTATCTATCTATCATTTCAGTACCATTTTAAGGACTGATAATAAAGTTTCCTAGTTCATTAATAGTCTTATTCGGAACATGTGGGAATGAAGCATTGCAGTAACATGCTGCAGGTCCAAAACTCAAGCAACAGATGTTTAAATGCTGGTTATAAACCTAATGTCAATCTGCATTTAAATGTCATTTTACACCATCATCATACTGAACATGACAGTTTATCTGAATATCTGTCCATCTGTCCATCTGTCCATCTGTCTGTCTGTCGGTAATAATATACTAAAATGAACACCTATGTAAACCAGGCAAATTTGAAACATGAGCTAACCCTGACCCACTGCTGTTAAAAACAGAAGGAAACTTTAAATGTCTGCATTTAATTGGTTTTGATAGAATAACCTTTGAATTTACGCTGAGCTTTAATGAACATCTACATGATCAGTGAATGAAATACAGGAAAATACATGATTTACACTGAAAAATGCTTCCAAAATGCTTCAAGCCACATCATGAAACAAGCAGAATGACCCCCCCACCACACACACACACACACACACACACACACACACACACACAAAAAGTTGAGAAAAATGCAAAAAAATACCTGAGGAGGACCTCTCTCATTTGATTTTCCAGCTCTTGTGATAATGCCCTTTTGACCCAGACAGAGTGTTGTGGTTCTGTGTGGCGTTCATGAACACACCGTCGGCATGGAACCTTTTACAAACATGTGCTGCATAAATGAGGTTTGGTGCGTGGTCCAGGCCCATGTCTTCATTTTTAGGGCCCCGTCTCTCTCTCTCTCTCTCTCTCTCTCTCTCTCTCTCTCTCTCTCTCTCTCTCTCTCTCTCTCTCTCTCTCTCTCTCTCTCTCTCTCCTTTCAGTGTCTGTGTTCTCTGCATTCTTAATGACTCTGTGTGTATTGTTGTATTGTTGTGTAAAATTAGCAACTGAATAAACGTTACATACAGACACTCAGTTCCCAAGCCTTCGTTCACACGCTCTGTGTGTGTGTTTTTGTGTTTTTGTGTTTTTGTGTGCTGGTGTGGACAAATACAAGCACTTTGCTGTGAGGACTTTTTAGCAGCTCCTTACATCTTTGAATGTGTTTGTAGGTTCATTCTTGATTTTAGGATTAAATACTAATATAGAAGATTCCCGTCTGTCTACATCAGGGGTGTCAAACTCATTTTCTTGCAGGTTCCACATTCAGCTCAGTTGACCTCCAGTGGGCCGGACCAGTACAATAAGAGCATATTTAGCCGATAAATATCCACAACTCCAAATTTTTTATATGCAAAAAATAACATTAAATTATGAAAACATTTACATTTTACAAACTATCCAAACAAAAAAGATGTGAATAACCTGAAAAAACTGAAATTTCTGAAGAAAAATTAGAAGAAATAATAATAAGAAAAATCTGATCAATACTCTGCCTTAACTTATGATTTCTACATGTGCATTACAGATCAGATCTAACAAGACACAAAACAGGTGGAATATTGTTAAAATTGCACTGATTTTTCTTTAGACTTTCAGGTTGTTCATATTTGTTCAGGTTATTGACGTTTTATTATTAAAGGAGATCAGAATTTAATGTTCTTTGCAGTAAATCAAAGACAAAAAATTGGTGTTGCCATTACTTGTAGGCATGACGTCATATTATTTTCAGATGAAACCAAGAAGAAAATTTGGAGTCATTATTTCTAGGTTATTATGCTAGTATTTTCCAGTTTGACCCCCTTGACTTAATATCTTCTGCACTTTGCAAATTCATCCTGCGGGCCTTGGAACCTTTGGTGGGCCGGGTTTGGCCCCTGGGACGCATGTTTGACTCCTGTGGTCTACATGATGTTGGTTTTGGACTCAGGGCGCTGGATGCTTTTTGTTGATATTAGTAAACCAATGACTGAGCTTACAGCCACCTCAGTCGCCTACATTTATGATAAAAGCGTAAACATTAATGTCTATGTGAAGTTTCTTCACAAAAATCCTTCCTCTTCCTCCTGAGTTCTTCGGTGTCTTGCTACTGCTCCTCTAGACCGATGCCTCGTCCACACTCCGTTGGACATTTGGCCAAATAGATACTTTTCTCTGGGTTTGGGCCTTTCATCTACAGGTGGATGGCATTCTAGCTGCAAAGACGTAGACTTCAAAACAGTTGCGATGGTGAAGATTTTTAATAACTCTGGTTTGGGTGTCTGCATGTGGACCGGGTAAAAGGAGAGGATGGAAAATGACGGTGTCTCACCACATGTTACTCATGTCTATTATGTGTTTGTGTAATGAAGCTGCACCTGGACATCTGTCCCAGAAGATGTGACGCCCCAGTAGGACAACACCTTGTTTTTCTCATGAGAAACACACACATATCTCAACATCTGTGTGTTTTACTATCAACATGTGTAAATATGCATTCCAGGAAAATGTGCACGAATCTTTATGAAAATGATGGATGTAATTCTGTCAGCAGGTTTACAGGACAGGATCTGATGCAACACAAGAATATATGTGACTGATCTGACACGGACTGAAACAGGACAAAAGCCAAACGAACTCAAGCCTCTGATCAGGATGGGAGAACACTGGGACTCACTGACCCACGTCTTTATCATGTTATTTTAAGTTTTGACACTGCCCTGTCTGTGCTTGTTGACGTCTTTTGTTTCATATGTCTTTACTTTTTTGTTTTACTGTCTGTTTGATAAAAATGCAAAATCTGTTAAAAATAAAGTATAAAAAAAAGAAGCTGCACCTGAACCATTAATCCAGGTGTATACATTATTGTATGACCTACAGTAGATATGGGTCTGCATTATGGACAGATCCACATCATGTAAAGAATACACCACTACAACTAGAACCCACTGCTGCATCCAATTTGACCCACAGTGTTCACAGTCCTAATGATCTGGAAATTTAAAAAAATTCATATATGTAATTATATAATTACACACACACACACACACACACACACACATATACAGGGCATAAAATTAACACCCACCAAGCACCAGTGGGGGTGTAAAAAATTTGTTTGGCGTGTAAAATACCCCCCCCCCCCCCCCCCCCCCAGTGGCCAAAAATTTGGAATTGCATGTGAGTTAGTCTTTTCATTCATTCGCTCATGTCAGCTGGATGGTTGTGAGCAGGTTGCTGACACAGACTCAGACACGTCGGACTCTGAGGCTGATGATGTGGTGATTCCCTGAGCCAGAGTCCTGACGCGTTCCTGCTAAAGCTGACAGACACACATTTGGCTCACTCAGTCAATGTCAAAGGTTGCACTTCTGAATATTTTTATTACATGATGATGCAGCAGTCACCTTGAAGTGAAATATTACCTACTAAAATAACAATAATCTAATTTTATCTGGACATGACTGTATTCTTTAAATGCTGCTTAATAAACACATATGGTAATTATTTTAAATCAAATAAGGCAGGATTTTTTCATTTGGCCAGTGAAAAATATTTTTGCTCTGTAATTTTTTGGACATCACTAGCCAATGGCAAATGGGATAAAATGTTAATTTTAGGCCCTGCATATGTGTGTAAAAACATACATACATACATTTATCATAAAATCGAACATTATAAAAATATCCATGCAGGCGTGGACATGGCATGAAACTGTTTAAGAAAGTCTTGACTATATCTAGTATCTCCTTCCAACACACAGGGACACAAATGTAAATGTTTCATATGGAACCTTTAAATGTGAAGGGTTTCTGGGTTAAAGGTGTAATATGGAACATGCTTGTGTACTTGTGTGAATCTTAATGTGGGGTCAGCTTTGGACTGATATCTAGAGCTGAAACGATTAATTTGAGAAATTGACTCAAATCAATAATAAAAAAAAAAAATTCTAATACAGTTTTCCTGAAACAAAGCTTTGTTTCCTTCATTTTACTGCTGCTAAATATTGGTTCCACTGCTGTGTTTCACATGGACACTTCCTGTGACGCACATGACGCCAGAATCAACACAGTCAACATGGAGAAAAGCTCAGAGGACATGAACCATCACTTACTCCTTCAAACTTTTACGCTTTCACACAAACATTACAAATATTTGTCTTCTTTTTTATGTTGTTGTATTGTTAGTTCCAACTTATGTTGTTTGTAAGTCAGTGAGTTAAATGACATTTATAAACAATATGTGCACTGAAGTCTTAAAGGAGTCGTATGTAGGATTGTGGCCAAAACTGGTACTGCAACACATTCAAAATACTGTAGAGCGTGGTATCCCCTCCCCCTCCCCCTCCCCCTCCCCCTCCCCCTCCCCCTCCCCCTCCCCCCAGACTAGGGGCTGCCAGATCCAGCATGAGCGTTTGCTACAAGAAGCTGCCATGGCAAGCAACGAGTCCTGCACTGGTATAAACAGGTCCATATTTATACCGCGCCTGAGCCGCTGCCTCTTCACCTGCTGGCTCTCACTGGGCGGTGACACCACGGTGGTCCAGGACCGGTGAGACCACGGTGGTCCAGGACCGGTGAGACTGTCTCTTCACCCAGGCCTGGGCCACGGTCTCTTCACCCGGTGGCTCACCAGGTGGTGGGACTGCAGGCCCAGGCCGTCTCCATCTTTCAAAAGCATCTCCTATACAGATCCTTGTTGTCGGGCGGCCATGGCTCAGATGATAGAGTGGGTCAGCCAATAACTGAAGGGTTGGCGGTTTGAATCCCACTCTGTCCTAGTCAGTCCTTGGGCAAGACACTTCCCCCTCCTTGCCTCCAGTGCCACTCACACTGGTGTATGAATGCGTGTGAATGTTCGGTGGTGGGAGGGGCCGTTGGTGTGAACTGTCAGCCACGCTTCTGTTAGTCTGCCCCCCCCCGGGACAGCTGTGGATACAGATGGAGTTTACCACCACCAGAGGGAGGATGTGAGAGTGAAGGAATAATGGGTCAATAATGTAAAGAGCTTTGAGTGACCAAAAAAGTGCTGTATAAATGTAATCCATTATTATTATTATTATTATTATTATTATTATTATTATTATTATTATTATTATTATTATTATTACTTCTCCCTTTGTCACGACGTATTTGGGAATAATAAGAGTCCTTTTAGGTTTAGTAACATCAGACATTTGGGATCAGAAAGGTTCCAGCTGCAGCTCAGTGGGGACTGGACACCTGGATGCTGAAATGCTACCGACTTGGTGATTGGGAGATAGGTGATGGGCGGAGCATCAGACCAGAACACAAAACGACAACATAAACATTCCTTGTGGGCTGACAGTTTTTCCAATGCGAATGTTCTGGCTGGACTACTACTGTCAGTGAGATCAGTATTTGAAATGAACATGATTCCTTAATGTCTGGTGACAGTCAGGACCATTTTATGATTACATGGAACATAATTCGTACATGCTGCTCCTTTAAACAAATCTGTATTTAATTTACTAACTTACTAAGAACTTATGACGGAACTAACATACAACTCTGTGTTGATCCTGGCATCATGTGCATCACAATAAGCATCTGTGTAAAACAACAGTGGAACCAATGTTTAGTAGCAGCAAAACTAAAAAAACGAAGCCTTAATTCAGGAAAATCTTAATTAAATAATTTTTTTAATCGATTCCAGACAATTGATTAATTGTTTCAGCTGTCATATGAAAAACCGATAGTTAGCTGGAGCATCAAAAGTTGGAAATAAAAATAAAAAAAGCACCTTATATCTGTCTGTCTCTTTTCCTCTCTGTGTCTGTCTATCTGTCTGGTTGGCCAGTTTTGAACTGCAGCTCCATCGCCATGGTGACACAGTGCAGTCTAGTCGCCATGGGAGACGGTCCAGAAATAAGCAGTCATTAAACAGTGTGTGAATGTGTGTTTGCTTCTCCCAGATATAATAATAGTGTGGGTTAAGACGGTCTAGACTTCCTCCATGTCACTGTTTGAATTGTTTTTCTGCTCTCTTTCAATCAGGACTTGGATGCAAGGCGGTTTTCGAATGCACTATAACCACATATAACCACTAGGATATGTCAAAGCACATGCACACTATTTAAAAACATGTATGACTCATTTAAAGTAAGCGTTGGCCTATGGACTAAATGACACTGATCCCACCCCTGCCAAGATCTGAACCCCCATTCTCCTGAATTAAAGTCAGGAGTGTTACTGAGCTTTCCATCCACATACATGCATCAGTGTTATTATCTGCTGAGCTGTCCACTGAAATATTTTAAACCCTTTAAGCGCAAAAGTTGCAATATTGCTGCAAGCAGCATAACTTAAAGGTGGGGTCTGAGATGTTTTCCTGAAGCATTTTTTACTATATTGCTTAAAAATCCCCTTCACACCCTGAATACAACCAATTAATTAACCCTCGGTATCCCGTCCAGTAAGGCCAAGTGTGCCTTTTTGGCACACTTGTGGAATAATGTCAAAAAATTTTCATACAATTTGTTTTTAATTCTTTTACACTTTTTTCTATTTCATCAACTTGAGCCATAATTAAAAATACCAAATACTCAATAACTGTCACATTTTAACCCTTCAAATGCCATGTTTGTAATGTAAACAAAACCATTTGTTTGGATGGAAAAAAACAAAAAAATAATAATTTTTTTTTTTCAGTATGCTACCTAAAAAGTGGATCACATATCATTAGATTTTTCCATCCCGGCATACGTCAGTGATTAACTCCACATTGGTTAATTTGCAATTTTTTTGGCGCTAGGTCAAATGTTCAAAAATACTAGCATCTGTCACCAAGTGTGCGTAAAATGCACACCTATAAATCAAACTATTAAATATTATATATTGATTGACTTTTCTGCTCTAATTTGATTTTATTTTGTAAAATCCAGCTCAGTCCTAATCCTACAGATCAAATGGAAGAAACAGTGCGTTTATGCACACATTGGCAGACAGATGCTAGTCTTGGTCATTGTTCCTTTTGTTTACAATGTGCACATTTGAGTTGGTGGACAGAATTTTAAAGATCATGCAAACATGAACAACTTTTGAATTCTAACCTTATTTAAATTGTGAAAAACAATATGATGTTTTTTAACATGAAATGCAAAGTGTGCCTAAAAGGCGCACCTGGATACTGGAGGGTTAAATGCTCTAACATAAAAATAGAAAAAATTTAGTCACCTGTGGAACGGACAGGACTGACAAAAACAACCATCCAATCATTTTGAGCGCCCACTCAAAATGATTGAACGGTGTTATGTCTATCAAACTCAACTGTCATTTGCCCCTCCCCCCTCCTGTTCGTACCCTCTTTGAGCATGAATCGTGCGTTCTCAGAGGTTTGAAGCGCTTGTACAGTAAACGCTGTCTTTAACAGATCAGATACAGGTCAAATAGTGGCAAAAAATCAGATTTGGGCCACATTTGGCTGCAGTCTGAACGTAGCCTTTGGCTTCAAAAATGGAGGTTTGTCACGGCTGGCTAACTCCATTTTTAAGGCTCTTGTTTAGTCATGGAACAAGGCACCCTATAGTGCTGACTGATCCATCCACTCTTGGCTGCTGTACGGAATTCCAGTGCGTATCCACCACTGAATGGAAGCGCCTTGTCAGAGGGAGAACCGCCCGGCTGAGCAGCCTCCTTGCTCTGAAGAGGATGGCCAAAAACTGTCTTCACTTCAGCACTGAACTACAGGTAATCATAACAAATGGGGGAGTCACTGTTCCAAACCATGAGTCGCCCACCTCCGAGGCCCTCCTAGAGAGAAGACCCAGAATGAAGGCGAGGCAGGACCGGTCAGTGGAGTAGGTGGAGGGTTGTAATTCAAAAACTAGCTGATATTTGAGCAAAAAACTCCCCCACAGGCACCTAATTCACCAGAACAGGGCTTGGGAGGTGGGGGATGGAAGGCTCCCTAGGCTGGGGAGTGTGACTTGGAATATTTCCTGCAGTAGTGGAGGACTGGACTGGCACAGGGGGTGGAGGGTATAGTGCAGTTGGACATGACTGAAGACTGGTGACCTGTGGTTGGGTTGTGACTTGAGACATGTGGGAGCCCAGCTGGGTGACTGAGCGTAAGAGCTTAAAGGGCCACCATGGTTCCTTCTAAGTCTTGTTCATGTTTCCCTACTGCTCTTCCCTGGGCTCCTAGAACCTGAGCAATACCGTCCAGGTGTGCTGGGTCCATTTTGGCCAGAATGTTCTGTGGCGTACAGTTTGAATTTTCAACCCAAACTGCAAAAACTCGGCACCAAAGCTGGTTGAGAAACAAGAAAAAAAACTTTATTTAGATTTGAGGGAAAAGGGGAGGTGGACAGGAACAGGAAGCACTCAGCTGGAGTGTGGTGTGCTTCAGTGTAGCTTGGGTTGATCTGATGTAGCAGATACATGGAGTAGCATAGTGTAGCTTGGCCTGACCTGGTGTAGTGGGTTCGTGTTGTAGCTTGGTCCAACCTGGCGTAGTTCATAGCATGACAAGGCAGGACTAGGCCTTTTGCTGGGGGTGTGGTGCGCAGTGCAGAGTAGCCTGCTGCGGGGTGGCTTGGCTTGTCCTTACATAGTGGGTTTGTAGCGTAGCATAGTTTAGCCTGACCTGACGTAGAGGACTTGTACCGTAGTGTAATGTAGCTTGGCTTGGCTTGGAGAGGGACTTCCTCGCTTGCAGGCATGGACCTGGAGTGCACACAGTGTGAGCAGAAACCCTGGTGAGGCGAGGAAGGAAGAATGTGGGTTAGACAATGTGTACTTTGATCAAAGACGTGGAATAGGCCGATCCTCTACCGCTGAGTAGACGGGACAGTCCGTTGGTCAGCTTAGTGAAGGCAGGCCTTTAAAGCTCCTCAGACTGCCGATCACTTTCAGCTGCAGCCAGGGGGCAACGCCTGCAGAGAGGACAAGGAGATAATGTCTCTTGCTGCCAAAAGATGGGAACAAAGGGTGGTTACAGCGGAAAAGGAGAAAGGAAAGACCATAACTGGAATCAGACCATAACACCTCTGCTTCTTCCATCCTCATGTTTAATGTTGTCCCTGTCACCAGCTCCTAACAACACAGTGCAGTTCAGTTTAGTTTACAACTGTTCAGTAGTTTGTCTTAAATTGCATTTTATGGAAATACAACTATTAACACCAAATGTGATCGAATCGATAGCTGCAACTCTATATAAATGGTCGTGACAAATCAGGAAAGGACATGTAGTGAATAATAAAGATTAAAAGGTCAAATGTTAACTCACTTTATTTCCATGGGGATATTCAGTCTACACACACAGAGCGCCTAGCATTAGCATATATTAGCATCAGTGAGCTGACGTTGAAGGGACTCGGGAATCAACTGTGGGACACCTACAGGAGAATGAAGGTATATGCACCTGTTTTTAATGACGGGACAAGCCCAAGGATCTGGAAGAAACCCATGCAATGTGGAATGAACAGGTAAACTCCACACAGAAAGGCTCTGGTCTGACTATGACAACGGATGAGATCCAGTCCGGCAGTGGATATGGGTGTGTGCACATCAAGGACAAGGCCATTTTATTTGTACCCAGGGGTAGATTTGTTTTACAGACGAAGTGATTGCTTTGGAATTACAGCAAGACGTACACTGAACCTGTTCGGCAGCTACTTGATTGAGCGTCCAGACAGGACAAAAAGTGCTCAGAGTTCCACCATTCACCAGTACAGCAGCATGGAAAGGAAAAGAATTAAAGAAATAAATAAGATCTAATAAATAAAAACAAGATGCAATAAAACACAAAAAATACCCAGAGAAGATGGAAACAGTCTGGGATAAAAACCAGGATAAGAACATAAAGTTAAAAAATTTGAAGTCACAATAATAATAATAAATAGAGCAAAGAAATGGGTTAAATAACTAAAATAAGTAAATAAAGTGCAATGTCACTATTTCTTATGGAGCTCAGTGATGGCGTCAGGAACAAAGCTGTTTTTATAAACGCTGTGTCCTGCACCTGGGACTAAGAACCTAAAATACACACACACACACACACACACACACACACACACACCTATGTAGTGTTAAATGCGTAACATATGGACAGGAAACAAGATGTGATTTTCTAACCTGAGGTTCTTTAACAGTGCTTTGCCTGTAACTTAAGTAACAGCTGCAGTATAAACTGGTATTAATTGTGATGTAGTCTCAAGTGTTCCTACATTAGTGCGCCCTGCTCCACTGATAACGTTGAAACAGCAAGTGAACCCCAAGCACACATTTGCAGAATATGTTGGCGCAGCAGAGCTTCATTTGAGTCCTGCAGCGGTGCTTCTGCTGTGACCATCATACATTATGTGTGACAAATTATTGGTGACACACACATACACGCACAGTCCTGGGTAAGTGAAGTGGAAGACTCCCACAGTGAAGTGTCTGATGGTTTTAATGGGACTGCGAGGAATGTGGGCTGGTTCTAAATTAGTTTGTTGTTGTTTTAGTGCAGAGGGCCGAGTCTGAGCTGTGACACGAAGGCCACAGGTTCCATTCCATCACCAGGTTAATCCTCCTCATTTACAGAAGTTTATATTTTACAATGCCAAGAGTAATCTCACTCTTGAATGACATCCTTCAAAAACTTGAACTGTGAACCAAAATATATGCTAGTTTGATATCAAAAGACCTGAACACTGAAGCAGAAAAGGCCTAAAACCAAACCATAACAAAAGAGGTTTTACCCCACATGCTGAAAAATGTCGCTCTAAAGCCATTTATTTGATCAAAACACTACATCCTAGCCAAGCTCAGCTGAAGATGGGTAGAAGCTAAAGATAAGGATGTTGATAACACTGAAAACACAATATACAGCTTAAATCAGACTTCAAAATTTACTTTGAAAGGAATGTAGGAGCCATGGCAACTCCTTACAGTTTTTCCCAGTTGCTAAAATACTAAACCCCATTCTCTGAACCAAATTCTCAGTGGCCTAAATCAAGGTTATTATCGTCAACGAAAACTAATGAAATGACGAAAACTAGAATTGAAAAAACATTTTCGTAAACTGAAATAAATAAAAACTATAATTAAAAAAAAAAAAAAAAAACTAACTGAAACTGTAATAAAAGGTAAAAATAAAAAATATATGTAAAATTCCCTTCATTTTTGTTTTTGTCAGCGTCAGATTGATATGAAATCGATTTATGTCACTCAAGTAATTTTAGCGGCTGCCACCATACGGCACTTCACCATCCATCACTTCTCATCACTTGTGGTTTCCAGTCGTCTTCTGGTCCCCACTCTACCTGGAAACATGGAGACTAAAGTTGGAGAAAGCAGCAGAGTCCTGTCTGGGATTATTTGAATACGACGGCGAGGAAGATAAAAGACATGAGAAAACTAAAACTAAATTAAAACTAAGCATTAAAAAAAAATCAAAACTAATAAAAAATAGCAAACCTACTCTAAAAACTAATGAAAACTAACTGAATTAGAGGGGAAAAAAAGTCCAAACTAAATAAAACTAAACTAGAATGAAAAGTCCAAAACTATTAGAACCTTGGCCTAAATGCAGTTTTTGAATCAAACACTCAAACATTGGTTAAACCTTAATCCCTGTTCAGGTACTTAGATACAATTTACAAAACTCATCCACTCTTTTTCGTTAAACCTTGAACACATTCTCAGTCACTAAACACATTTCACACTGTGATACACCTGTGTTGCAAATTGTAAACACTGGCAGAAAAATGTGAACACAACTCAAACGCAGCTGTCATCTTACACACAACCAGTCAAAACTGAACACACTGTTTTCAAACCAACTGTACATGATATAAGTTAGTTCAGAGTGCACCAGACACCGACAACGGATGGAAACAACCTGAGAGGCAGAGGATTCTGTCTATGTTGTGTGGACATTTGTGTTTCACACGGACGCTTATTATG